>NC_057811.1:359583645-359628486 GCF_018294505.1 Triticum aestivum | reverse complement strand
GCCCGCGGTGGCGGGAGGCGGCTGGAGAGGCACGGGACGCCACGTGGCAGGCGCTGGTTGGACGGGAGCGACGGTGTGGCTGAGGTGGCGGCCTCTGATTGACCGGAGTGAGGTGGATGGGGAGGGCGGACATGTCCGGCGGCGGGGATGAAATGTCCGGCGGTGCGGAGGGGAATTGACCTAGGGTTTGCACCGCGAATTTCAGGGGAGGCACACATATATATATAGATAGAGGGAGCTAGGAGAGTCCAAACGAGGTGTGGTTTTCGCCCACACGATCGTGATCGAACGAACGAGAGCATGGAGGGGGTTTGGATGGGCTAGTGGGCTGTGGTGAAGGGAGGCTAAGCTGCAAAGAGAGAGGGGTTTCGGGCTACGCGGTTAACCGTTGGGGCATCAAACGACCTCCAAATGGAATGGAATTTGACGGGCGGTCTACCGGTGCTATACCAAGGCCACTCGGCAAATCTCGACCCATTCTGAGAACGTTTTTCTCCCGCTCATGAAACAAGGACTGAGAGGGGCGACGGGCGCGTGCGAGAGTGTCAGATCGCGAAACGGACAACGGGGAAAAGGATCAGATGCAAGTTTTGAAAGACATGCAAATGAAATGCAGATGATGACATGGCAAAATGCAACACGCAAGCAAATGACATGGCAACGACGACGAATAACTGGAAGACACCTGGCGCATCGGATCCGGGGCGTTACAGTTCAAGTCGTAAAATGAGAGAAGTCCAACACATCGTTGCAAACAATATTTTCTTTTTGAAAAAATGTCATTCAACTATATAAATCATGCATGTTTAGGTATGATGATACCGTAGATCGTTGAAAAGTTACGAGGAAATCATACAGGAAAAAACAGAGTAAAGTCCAGTCTATGAAAACCCGCTCAGTACACCCAAAATGGAGATCAGTTTGAGTCCTCCGTTTTCAGAAGAATTCAAAATTAATCTATGAAAAATAGCTTAGTACGAACGCACACATAGATCAGTACGAGTACTCTATTTTTCCGGAGAGAAAAATAGCACGATGGATCTTACCGTATTCAAAATTACTCTTCAACGGTTACGAATTTGAGAAAACATTCAACATGACTAAGTTTCGTGTTTTTGATATCTTTCCAACGGTATATTATTTGCCCCGTTTCGACAAACTTTTAAAAAATCGCGTTCGGAATCAAATTTGACCATATTCGAATTCGAGTTTTAAAACGTAAGGAATTAGAAAAACATTTCAACACGAAAAAGTTGCACATTTTTCATAGCTTTCCATCGCCGTATCATATGCGTCAATCCGACAAATCGTTTGCAAAAAAACGCGAAAAGACATTTCGCCCAGAATTTCACCATTTTTCAAATTCATTTTAAATGATATAGAATTTGAAAAATAGTAGATACATGGAAGATGCGGACTTTTACCAGCTTTCCAACGCCATCTTATTTGCTCAATTCTGACAAACCGTTTGAAAATTGAGTCCAAAATATGATTCACGTTTGTTAGTTTTGAAAAAATGGTTTTTTCAAAACTGCTCTTAAACCTTGATGATTTTGCAAAAATTCCTATATATTTGTAATGTAGATGTCAAGAGCTTTTCAACGATATATTACACGCCCCATTCCGACGAAAAGCCGATCAGTTCGACGAGATGAAAATCATCAGTACAACCGTCTAAAACCATCAGTTCAAGTAGGGTAACACAATAGTATATATCCAAGGGTGCTTTCAGGTTTGCGAGGCAGGTGCCACCAAAGTTATGCATTGTGTATTTAAAGTTTTAAACATCCCCAATATTCCTACATATATTTGGCCACTTCCAGGTGGTTCTTGACTTCTGGCCCGTCTCATCGATCTTCGACGACGCGCCCAACCATGGGCCCGCGCGGTCAAAGTTGTGCATTGGAATTTTGAACATCACAGACCACCCTTTTCACTCATATATATTTGGGCCACATGTTGGTGTGGCTGTCTTCTGACCCTCTCTAACGTTATTTTTTGCTGCAAAGACTCTGATGACGCTCAATGGACACGGGTATAATATCTTAACTGTGTGCGATACAAGTGCGCTATGAATCACCACGCATGCGCAAGCGCGAGCAAATTAAGGTGGAGGTACTAGATCAACCGTGTGGGATGCAAGTGCGCTGTAAAATAACCACGACCGCGCAAGTGCAAGCAAAGGGTGGAGGTACTGGCCTAACCGTGTGCGATGCAAGTGCGCTGTAAAACCACCACCTGTGCAAGCTAAAGGCGGGTAACTTTATTTGGAAATTAGGACAAACCGTGTGCGATAGACCAGCTAGCTAGAAATATAAAAACAAACTACCCGCCTTGAGCGTTGCAAAAATTGGCAGTTCCGCGCCACTTCTCCTTATTATCATACATGCATATTGTTATTGGACCGTGCGCGATCTTGGGCACTCCCGCCATGCCTCAATTCCTTTACCCAAATTTTAGTAGCTTCTGTACTTCAATCGTCGCCCACACTCCTCCATCACCGACCTTATAGTAAAATTGCAGTAGCCGAGGCATTTGAACCGTCGCCCTCCCTCGTCCACCACCATCTCCACCCACCATTACTAAAATTTTCAGTAGCCGCGGCGTATCCTCAAACACCCCCCTCCACAGTCCCCCACCCGCCCCCTTCCCCCTCGAACCCTAGCTTGCGACTGTCGCCGCCGCCGCCGCCGCTGCCAGTCTGGCTGTTCCTCCTAGCTTAGATAATAAAGTTCAGGTTACCCAGCGATTCCCATACCGTCGCCCCACTCCCTTGAGTTTTTAGATGAGGCCCGCGGTGTCCCTCCCGCCAGATCCACATCCCTTGCTCCAGAATGTCGCAGCCTAAGCTCGACCATGTATCCCGGGGAGCCCAACGAGCGTTCGGCCAAGAAGAGGTTTATCATGGCCTCTTCGGCGCACGTTGGCGAGGTGGCCGCCATTCGCCCCGACCTGTCGATCCCGGAGCAACACGCCACCGGGGACGCCGGTGAACACATTGACTACGTTGCCATTCCGAAGGCTTCATGTCAGCAGGCTGGCGTATTACTGTATCTCGGGAAAGCTGGCTACGGCATCAAGCTCGTCCACAGCGACGGCTTCACGCGGGCCATGTCACAGGTTAACTGGTCCATCCCCAACCCCTCTGGTTTAACTGCCGTCGGTCTCTTCGACGGCCCTGCCGCTGATCTCCTCCGCCAAGCGGTCAAGGATTTGCGAGCTTTATGCGCCATCGAGCCCATTTTGTCATTTCTGAAGGACACGTTCTACGGCGGCGGCTTGGGATCCTCAATTGCCAAGTCAGATCTCATCGACCACGACCACGACCACGAGGAGGGCACCCACGAAGGTTCTTCCAAGGTGAAACAACCCATCTTTAATCTTGTTTTTAACAAGTAGGAATCTAGCCCAAAAGTGATGGACTATTTCCTAAGGTTGCTGTCGTATGTACGTTAAGTCGTATATATCCGGGGGACCAGAATTGCTTGGAGAGTATTGATTGTGGTGGGCAGGTGGGTTTAAATCCGAACCCTGACCCACTGAGGAATCCGGATTTTGCAAAATCTCTGAGGTCACTAGCCCAGGATCCGGAGTGTCCTGGGGGTTTTTAGGCTCAACGCCTGATTCTATGTTTGGAGGACAGATGGTCTCTTCTCGAAGACGCGTGTTCGGCTCGCGGGCTCGGAGACCCGAACATAGTTTGTTTTCAGCATAGGAGGAGCGGTATCCTCAACTTGCTCTTCCACGACGGTCACCAGGTGGGTGACAGGTGGGGATCTGATTTCCCTCTGATCGGGTTTAAGCCCGATCAGATCATAATCTGTTGCGACCCCCAGGGCGGCGATGTCATCTAGCAATTTTTTTAAAGACGAGATATCTTCCAGATCCATCTTATCGATGCTTTCGGGGTTGATGCAGAGATGGTTTTTGGCAATCTGGGGGACCGCTTTGGGCTTGACGGCTGGGCGGGCGCCTATGGTGAAGCTGCCGATCTGGAGGATCTGCCCGGGAACTAGGGCCCTTCCAGAGGTGATTTTTCCGTCGATGACAAGGCGATCCATCGATCCTTCTATCGACAACATAGAGGAGCTCTCAATGAAAGCACCAATGTCCGTGCCAAACCCGGCCGATCTCGGGTAGGGGGTCCCGAACTGTGCGTCTGAGGGTCGAAGGTAACAGGAGGCAGGGGACATGATGTTTACCCAGGTTCGGGCCCTCTTAATGGAGGTAATACCCTACTTCCTGCTTGATTGACTTTCATGAGTATAGGGGTGGATTTGATCTACCTCAAGATCGTAATGGCTAAACCCTAGATGTCTAGCCTGTGATTGTGATTGCCTCTACGGACTAAACACTCTGGTTTATATAGACACCGGAGGGGCCTAGGGTTGTACAGAGTCGGTTTACAGAGAAAGGAATCTTCATATCCGAACGCCAAGCTTGCTATCCACGCAAAGGAGACTCCCATCTGGACACGGGGAAAGCCTTCTATCTTGTATCTCGACGGCCCACCAGTCCAGCCCACATCACATAGGTCGACCATCCGAGGACCCCTTAATCCAGGACTCCCTCACGCACCATGGGTCTGTGCTCTTCCAACTCGAAGGATCCCGTCCATGAAATGTGAGGCAACATTCTATCAGCAAATCTTACCTTTTCTAGCTTGGCAACCCATACCCTTTATCGTAGTAGCATTTGTCGGGCGGTGCTTTAAATGTGTCATGTTTAATTATTTCAGTTATGCAAAAATGTATTGTTCAATAGGGCTATGTGATGTTTAAGTATGAATTGTCCACTTCAGTTTCACGAATGGCTATATTTTGTCATTTATAGTGAGTAGATGCCTTGTTTATCTGTATTTGGTTGTTAGATTGGTTGGGGTGAGCATTTTTCCAGTTATCGAGGAGATGCCTTGTTTATATGCATTTGGTTCTTAGTTTGGTTGCATTGAGCATTTGTCCAGTTATCAAGCAAATGCCTTGTTTATCCATATTTGGTTGTTAGGTTGCTTTTTTAGCATTTGTCCAGTTATCAAGCAGATGCCTTGTTTATCTGTATCTGCTTGTTAGGTTGGTTGCAGTGAGCATTTGTCCAGTTTTCAAACATATGCCCTATTTATCTGTATTTGCTTGATAGGTTGGTTGCAGTGAGACTCTGTCCAGTTTTCAATGGCTATATTTTGTTGTTATATTGGTCATTTATGCCTTGCTTATTTCAGTCATTCACAATGTGTTGTTCACATTTATCCAGTGTGATGTTTAAGCATTACCTACGTTCTATTCATTTTCAACAATACCAGTTTGAATTGCAATATTTGATGGCTGTTAAGCCTGCTGTCAGTAACATTGCCTTCCATTTTATATCTGCTTTAACAGCATGCTGAAACCAACACATTCAAGCTATTATTTGGAGATGATGTTGTTTACCTTTGCTATATTTGTTTGATGTTAAGGTTGCTGTACTTATCATGCCTTTTCGCTACTTATGCAGGACAACAACGGGAGTGGCCACCATTTTCCGCCGAGGTTAGCTTCATCCCTTGGCTTGTACTCCCCCCGTCGTTCCATAATGTAGTTCATATAGATCCAGGCCTGGACACTTGTTAGCTTCTAATATTGACTTGTTGCTTGTAGGTACATATGCCCTTGGCAAGGATCCACGCATCGACCCTTTTTGCGTATGGGGTAATGAGATATTCATGAACAAGCATCAAGTGAGGAAACTGATAAGGATTATTAGCAAAAAGATACGAATGGTGGCAAGCAAATTATTTGTTTATGCTCTATTCAACACAACAGTGAGCTGTAGGATGATAACTACAAACTCTGCAGCCTTCTCTTTTTACTGCCCATAATGAGTTGTTAGACAACAATGTTTTAATCTTTTTCGTTCGCAGTGGTTCCCGAAGCAGTTCACTCAAGATTACCTCACAAAGTACATGATTGGTGGACATGCAATGAAGGTTAAAGTATTTCATCCAGACTACAATGAGCATCGAGAAATCGTAATGAAGAGAGTGAAGGATGGACGGGCAGCCATCACAAGGGGTTGGCCTAGAGTCGTGCGCGCATTACACATGGAGGAGGGCACAATATAGGCATTCCGCTTCACCTTCTCCAGCAACCAGAATGTCTTTCGCCTCTCTCTTTACAGTCTTTAGTACAACTGTGGTTCATCATTCTTTACTTGGTGCTTCTGTAGTTCTTCAGTATTTGTACCTGTGCATTGGTGGTTGAACCTATATTTTTAGTAAACATGGTTGGATATGAAATAAGTGATTGCCTACTTTCAAATTCAAAACATGTGATTTTAAAATTAGGGATTAATTAGGGATTACACTGCACATGGTTTGAGAAAGCGAAACGTCCGTGATAGACGTGGAGATCAGAAACCTTTCTAGGATCCACTACGTGTGCGATCAATCTCCACTGCACACACGATATCCTCTTGAAAACTCTTTGCGTTAGGCCACCTCGTGCAAACGTTTACCACATAAAAACTATGTGTGATGGACATCCTTTGCCACACAGTTTCTTCTATGCACCGTGTGCGATGCATTCAATAATGCAAATGATAAAATTGTTAATATCGTGTGCAATGGCTACGCTATCACAAATGATTTAACGGGGAAAATTGTGTGTGATGTACCTGTGAACGGAAACGTTTTCCTTGGAGCGACTGTGTGGGATGTACATACGAACGGAAACATTTAGCGGGGACTGACTGTGTGGGATGTACTTGCGACCGGAAACAATTTCGCCTGTATAATTGTTTTTTAGCTCTACTATACGTATTCCGTATTCGAGGGCTCGCCGATCGCACACGAACTCATTTTGCCAACCGTGTGTGCCAGGAGGGCATATCCCCGACGGTTTCTGGGTCGTGTGGGAAGGACCACCCTATCGCGGTCACTCATTAGGCGACGGTTCCAAATGCCATCGCGGAAAGGGGTTAAAAACCGTTTGTATAGCACCGACGCGTACCAGTGAGCCCATCGTCAGTTCGAGCCCGTTAATAGCCCGCTATATATTTGGGCTCAATATCGGCCCGATGTGGTTTTGGCCTGTTAACAGCCCATTCAAGGGATGGGCCAATTTTCAGGATGTACGTCTTTCGGCCCTTTAGCGACCCATTTAAGTGTTGGGCCAATTTTCGGCCTGGTGTGTCTTTCAGCCTGTTAACAGCCCATAAATGAGTTGGGCCACTTGTAGTCGGACCTGAGTTTTGGCGTTTTAACGACCCATGCTCTTCATGGTCCAATACCAGCCCGGTTTCTCTTTCGGCCTGCAAAAGGTCCACAACACAGTTGGGCCATATACAGTACGACCTGACTTTCAGCCTCTTAGCGGCCCATGCTCTTCATGGTCCAGTACGAGCCCAGTGTCTCTTTCGTACTACTAAAGGCCCACAATATAGTTGGGCCATATGTAGCCCAACCTTAGTATCGGCATGTTAATGGCCTGTGAAATCAAATGGGCCCACCTATTGCCCGTTTCGATCTCACCCTGTTAATGACCCGGGAGGTAACAGGGCCCAGCATTGACTTTCGGCATGGTAACGACACATTAACTTAATGGCCACTAAAGTTCGAACATGTCTATAGGCCCAATTAGATAATTTGAGCCCATTAAAATGAGCAATTATGCACAGGACCAAAAACGATCAATCAAAGGCCTATGAGAATTTTGGCCCCTGTGAGCCCATTAGGGAGCCCATTAAGGGTAATGGGCTGCTTCCTTCATATAGGGCCCATGACTGTTCATGCTAACTAATAATTTCATTGCTTTTTTAGCTTCCTAGCGACCAGTTAGCTGGAATGCGAGGCGTGCTAAGCAAAGGTACGACATATAGGGAAAGACATTGCACATCCAGCATATATTACAGGAAATTACATCCACTGGGCAATCAAAGATTGATGCCAATGCAAATAAATGAACAGAACCTAACGATCTACAATGTCACAATCTGCAACCTCAGCATGGATGACGCCCATAAGCAGGTGAGCAAGTTCTTCCTTCTTTGCTACACTGTCTCTGAAAACATTGATCAGCTGTTGTTGCGCAAGAATGTGCACTTTTGATTCCTCCACGATTTCCATCATTGCTTCAGCCAGTAATTGGTTCACAAACATACATTTTTTCTGTTGCATTCGAGATAGAGGAAATTGAACAGATTCATATGGAGATTTTGGCAGGCTTGTATTATTGATAGTGGAGAGTGTCTCGACCACTGCATCATAACATAAATTAGGAGGGGTACCGAACAAATTAATCAAGAGTTATTGCCATATTACCTGGCCTAGATTTATTGGAACGAAACAATGGGGTTGCCTTGCTATTTTCAGAGTTTGTCTTCTTATCTTCAGCAGCCAGCACCAAATTAACACACTAGCATTGCTATCATTGGCCAGGTTAGATAATAGGAAAGGAACATTGATATAACGAACGTTTGGGCAACGAGACCACACCAGCCTACACCAAATTAACACAATATGGCACAACTATCATCAGCTAGGTAAGGTAATACAAAAGCAACATTGACAGAATGAATGAATGGGCAACCAGAGCAGCACTACAATTCAGTAATGTGCATGATATGAGATAGTGCACTCATGTAGCTCAGTATGCAAAACTACCAGGCAGTTTTCCTTACAAAAATCAACATTGTCACCTTTAATGATACATTTTGCTACAACTAAATTTAGATTAGATAAAGGTTGGATTCACGCCGATTAATAAAATACATGCTGATGTAAAAATATAGTGATATACAACAGGTACTTACTTCAGCATTGGAGCACAGAGAATTCCCGCAAGATACTTTCCTCGAATACGACCCCAGTGCAGAAAGTCTTCTATCCTTTAAGCTTATTTTCTAAAAAAAAGAGATGGGTAAGAAACATGCAAAAAATATGATCAGAATGCTATAAAATTTCATGATGCGAGGGTACGCACACGCTTCTTAGAATGGAGTTGACATATTTTTGTTGGACTGGAGCGGACTAGTTCTTTGGCCACTGGAATCGTCTTATTATCAGTAGGAGTTGGGTTTCTCTATGTAGGAGCAGTATCTATGAAAACTGGAGTTGGTTTACTATCTTTTGGTGTTTGGATCTTTTGCAAAGACCTTGTTTGTAACCCTTCAGATTCTAACATAGCCGTCTTCCCCTTGCATGCCTTATATAGAAGAATGGTGCTTCAATTATAAAACATGCTACATGCTACAATAGAGAGATGGAATAGGTACTGAAGAATAGAAAGGCATGACATATTGACATGTATTCCCTCCATCCGGAAATAAATGGGTGGGTCTAGGCGTATTTCAGTTCTAGATACATCCAGTTTTATCCATTTCTGCAACATGTAATCCGGACGGAGGGTGTATGATGTAAGAGCCAGGGATACGACAGGACAACAGAGTAAAAAAACTAGTTGAATGTAAAACTGTATGCTAGTTGAATAGATAAAGAAAAACACTAAGGCAACATATGCGTGTATAATTGAGAAACTAAGATGGCATTTCAACAGACCACTAGAACATCACTTCAATGTAAAAAACATGGTATGGTAGACAGATGAAGTACATACTGATGAATAACAATGCATAAGATATTCAAAAGCATGATGTCCAAACTCAGCAGATGGCATTGCGATAGAGTAGAATGACAGTACTTGAATTTGAAAACATATTATCATGAATGGAATAGGTCCTGAAAAACAGGAAGGCATGACATATTTACATGCATGATCAGCAGGCTAAGCACATGGCATTGCAACAGAGTAGATGCACTCTAGGACATTATATGCATGCTGTACCCATATCACGGGCCAAGTTAGAGCAAGGACCTTGTGGGGTGAATAGGATTCATCATCTTTCTGCAAGTCTTCTAAAGAACTGCCTTTACATGTTCCATCATATTGGGTATCATTGACGTCAAGTTTGTTGGCTGTTACATTCACTACAAAAAAAAGAAACTTCCGTGACATTTTGGGCCGAACGATTTTTTTCTGTCATGCTTATGACACTTCTATGACGATAATTGTGACAAAACCCGGTATCATCGTAGATGTGGCGGGCTCCTACTTCTATGACAAAAAAATCATGACAGAAAATGGGCATTTCATCCTGGGCAGGCCGGAGACACAGCTGCATGACATTCTTTGAGCCATCCATGGTAGAAGCGAGGGCAAGGAAAATATCGGGGGAGTTCCCGGTTACGATGGGTGGTCGGGGGCCGAGCGATGCACGTTTCGCTCATAGGTACGCGCGTGTGTGCGATGCGTTGGGCTCTAACTGAACCCGAACGAGGCGTTGGGCTCTAACTAAACCCGAGCGATTGCACTGCAGGCTACGCGTTACTGACCCGAGCGATCGATCGATCCCTTGTTGTTAACTGAACCCGATCGAGCGATTCTTTCGCTACTGCTGCTAATTGAAGCCGATCGAACCTGCTCCCTCTGGATGAACAGTGAGCGTTGTCGGGGGGTTGGATGAACAGTTCCCGGTGGGGGGGTGGATGAACAGGACCCCGTGGTAGTAGAGGCTGTTGCCGCTGGATGAACAGTACCCCGATCGATCGAGTTGGTTGGGGTGGATGAACAGGACCCCATGGAGGGCTGGATGAATAGGACGACCCCGTGGAGGGCTGGTTGAATAGTAGCCGGTGGAGGGCTGGATGAACAGTAGCCCGCGGAGGGGTGGTTGAACAGGACCCCGTGGAGAGGGTTGGTTGAACAGTAGCCGGTGGAGGAGCGCGTGGTGGAGGCTGGATGAACAGGAGCCCGCGGATGAACAGTCGCAGGTGGAGGCTGGAGGAGGTCGACGGTAGATGAACAATAGCCCGTGGAGGCTGGAGGGGGTCGACGGTGGAGATGAACAGTACCCCGTGGAGTCCCGTTTTGCGGTATGCCACACCCCTCCCGATGAACAGGACCCACGTTTCGACCGTAGCGCTCCAACACAAGTCTGTTTCCTCCGTTTTGCGGTACGCCATACCCCTCCCGATCAACAGGACCTCGTTTCGACCGTAGGTGGTCCAAGAGAAGTCCGTTTCCTCCGTTTTGCGGTACGCCAAACCCCTCCCGATGAACAGGATCCCGTTTCGACCGTGGCCGGTTGAATACAAGGCCGTTTCCTCCGTTCTACGGTATGCTAGGCCTCGTTTCCATCGGCTGTTCCGTCCAAGCCGGTTGGCTCCCGATGAACAGCACGCTTTGCAGTTTCTCTGTTCCGACCCAGCCATGTACGCGAGCCCTAACCGTACGTATGCGCGAGTAGGCGTTTGTGACCCCGCCCGTATGTACGTATGTGGCCGTATTTACTTTCTTGCACCCTAGTTGTACGTACATGTACCTACTACGTGCGCGCCTCTACTACGACACGTGCCCTTCCATACTCGGCCACGGTTCATCGCTGCAGCCTGCAGACAGACCGATCGACCAGTATGTACGTACACGTTCGTGACCACAATGACAACGCTACATACGCTTCGACCAGGTGGGTCCTGACTGTCAGGCACTTCCTTGCGTGCGAAGATGTAGCCGGTGGGTCCCAGCAGTCAGGGGGGTCATTTTTTTTGCCCGTAATATGGATGCACTTCCTTGCGTGCGAAGATGTAGCTGGTGGGTCCCAGCAGTCAGGGGGAAATGTTTTTTTCGTGAAATACGGTGGCCCGTCCGGTGGGTCCCTGTTGTCTGGTGGAGGAATCATTATTTTCCGCGTAATAAGGAGGCACTTCCTTGCTGTAGCCGTGGGCCCAGCTGTCAGCCTCTCCACGTACAATACTCTTCTGATGGAAGTCGTTCCTTGACCACGTTGACCACGCCGCGCCGAGAGCACCAAGGCGGTGGACGACGGCGAGGCCTAGGAAGGGGACGACGCGGAGCCGGGGAAGACACGGCAGTGGATGCCCACACGGAGAGGAGTACGAGGGTTCACTGGTTCGGCTGCGGTGTGAGGCTGCCGTCGCCGCATGGCCTGGCTAGCAGTAAGAGGGGTAGGGGGCGATGAGGCCTCCGCGGCAGCACAGCCGGCCATGGGAGGCAGGAGCATGCGGCATGACCGGCGCTGCTTTGGGCGGCTGGAGCAAGAAGACCAGAGGTTGAAGAAACACTACAGCCGTTGGATGGACATCGTACAATCACTGGAGCTAGAACCATGCATATTGACTAAGTTGACAAAGCCCTCCGTCCCCATCAACTTAGTAGGCCCACAAGTCAGCCTCCCACTATGGTGGGTCCCAGCTAGCAGGGGGAGTATCGATTTTTTTATGCATAATAAGGAGGCACTTCTTTGCGTGCGAAGATATAGCTGGTGGGTCCGAGCTATCAGCAGGAGTATTCAATCTTTTTGGTGTAATAAGGAGGTACTTGCTTGCGTGCGGCCATGGACCATGTTGGTCCCAACTGTCAGCCTCTCCATGTACATCCCTCTTCCGATGTTGTCGTTTGTTGACAACATTGACCACGCCGTGCCGAGAACACCAGCGCGATGGACGACGGCGAGACCCAGGAAGGGAATGATCCGGAGGCGGTGAAGCCACAATAGTGGGATGTGGGTTAGTAGAGGGATGGCCTGGCCAGCGGTGGGAGTAGTAGGGTGCGGTGAGGCCTACGCGGCAGCATAGCCGGCCACGGGAGGCGGGAGCAGGAGGTCTCGCCGGCGCTGAATTTGGCGGCTGGAGCAAGAAGATCAGAGATTGAAGAAACACGACGGCCATTGGATTGACATCCAACGGTTACATATGCTAGAATCGTTTGTTGTCATATATATAATAAGTAAAAAAAATCTTGCATACGCGTCAACTTAATAGGATCACAAGTCAGACCATTCCCTATTTTTTAATAATTTATATATAGGTCATTGCAACTTCTTATGCAATTTATTGCAATCCGTATTTTTTGTTGGCCAGGGCCAGGGTTAAAAATTTAAACGAATTTTTGCATATTTCTGTGGGTTCCAAACTATTTTTAATACTGAAATGTTGAGCTAGATTTAAAGTCCTTTGAAGATATATTTAAATTAGGTTAAAGCCCAGTGAAATTGGAATCTGAAAATGTGAAAAAAATCAGAAATTACAAAGTAATTGCCAATTTGTCATCTGTTTTTATATTTACAGCCCATTTCATATTACTTTCAAGATTTGCAGGCATCTTGAAAGAGTTGCAGCCCATCAGGGCGTAGAAAAATATGTAACCTGGATTGGGTATTCTTCAGAAAAAATAAACTGGGCTCATTTTCACAAAAAAAAATAGTTGGGCTGGTCATGTGGTGAACATAAAATATAAGCCTGGGCTAGACGGGCCACAGCCCAGTTGAAACCCTGCTCTGTCTCAACAATAACAAAAAAATACTACTCGAGAAGCTACGTCCCAAGTGTCAGCCGATCTTGTGATGTTCTCTTGTCAATTGACTATATATGCTGATAATGTCGTGGGTCCCAGATGTTAGGAAACCACTAGCAGGAAGCATTTTATTTTTCCATATGCTGATAATGGAGTATATATAACAAAAAATGAGGAACTTCCTTGCGTCCGGCCATGGACATGGTGGGCCCCTACTGTCATCCTCTCCACGTACAGTCCTCTGCAGATTCCTCTTGTTTGTTGACCATGTTGACAACGCGAGAGGGCGGCGCAGTGGCGAGCGCACCAAAGCGCGCGGAGGACGACGGCGAGGCCTCGGTGGTCGGCGTTAACGATTTAGGAGACGGTGGGGCGGCGATGCGTGCGCTGAGGCGCAGCCAGCCGTGGGAGGCAGAAGCAGGCGGCTCCGCCGGCGCTGGTTTGGTTTTGGCGGCTGGAGGAAGACAGGACTGAAGAAACACGACAGACTGTAAAAGCAGCAGGAGTACTTAACAACCTTAACTGAAACAAGCAGGGGCACTTAACAACCATAGCTAAAAGCAGTATGAGTACTTATACAGGTTCAACCGTACAAAGCACGCCTCGAACAGTGCTACTTTGCCTACAGTTAACCAAATGGTGAGGCCGCCAAGCCCCAGGACAAGGCCCAGGCGCCACCCCGCGCATCCACAACCTTCTGAAAGCGGCTTCATCTCGCAATGTGGTCAATAAATAGGATATTCGCTTTAGAGCCATGGAAAAGCAGGAACATAATCTTCTGTCCTATTCTCCAAGATGGACGGGCCTTCATTATTTGAGACCACCCATGAATTAGTATCTTTTCACCTCCAAGGGGAATGGAGTAGGTCGACATAAACATCATGTTGTGACCAAGCACAAGTCTGACCCGACCATGGTCAGACATCCGTATAGGAACAATAGAACTGGGCAATTTCTGTTTCAAGAAGATCACAACTGTAAAATTGTGCATAAGCAAGAGTTTATGAACAACATATATAACAGAAAACAGCTCGTACCATAAGTTTCTCAACACAGTTGGACCTGTTCAACGAGTGCAGCAGTGGAACACATATCCCACGTGGCCTTCCACCATTGAAACAACCCACAAGGACCTCAAGACGATCGATAAAGTGTAGGAACTTGTGGATGTCGTCCCGGTCAACTTCTGTGCCATCAGTAATAGCCGAGTTCTTATAGAATAACAAATGAGTAGCCTGCTTAACTTTGAAAAAACCTACATGTGCCACCAATTATAAGAAAATATTAGTTAGAAGTAGCATCTTCGTGAGAGATTCGTTGCTACTTCTAAAGTTAAATTGTGATTAGTTAGACAGAATAGGTGGATTAAGAAGTAATTGAGGCAAGAAGCAAGAACCAGATACAAAACTAACATGGATGAACAATAGGAACGACGTCGGGGTGGAAGATCGCAGTGAAGATGAGACCAGGTTCTGCTATTTCCATCAACATTCGTGCGCCAACTTTCAGTCTGTAACACTTGAGAAAGTTTATCCAAGTTCGGCCATAAAAAATGCAGCGATCTTCTTGGTTCATGAACCCAAATCGAAACTTCTATCCATGGCTTGTCTTCACTGTTACCATTAAACTGGTGTATTCAGTTATGACAAGGCCGAGCATCTTGAGTACATGTGTTCTCGCAGAGCAAGGAATGCACTGCAGGAAAAATAATATGAGAACACAATGTATTCCCTATATCCAAATCTACAAATAATTTCCTCCTTCACATCATGACCATGGTACTAATACCTTTTATCCAAATATAGCAATCCAAATTTCCAAATTAGTCGACAGCATGTTCAAAAAACCCCACCCTCCCGGATAGATAAGAGGATTCTAGGAACATACTGTGCGTGTTTTAAAATCCTGTGTTAGGATGAGAAGGAACAAGTGTGGCGTCTCGCCGAGGGCGCAGAAACCTATAGGGTCCTCGCACTTTGGGCACTGCAAATGAAACACACTGGATTCAGTAGGAAGAAAAATGCATCAACGGCGGCGGCTGCCATCCTAGGATTACCCGCGACCAAGGGACTTGGATTTATCGGGGATGGATGAAGAATTCGTACCAGGTTCTCCATGAGAAAACCCTATGCAATCGCCGAGTGGGGGTTTTCTCTGAACAAGCAGATGAGGGAGAAGGGGCTTCAGGCCTAGTGAAATATTGCCGCTTCGTCCGTCCAGCTTACTGCTAAAGCTGGAAAGGTGGGGGTTTTGTGATTTTACGGCTCATTGGGCATTAATGCGGCGCTACGACGGGGTTTGTCTACCGTGCAGTTGTGCACTCTAATTTGGTGCATATGGCATGTGGACCCCATTGCCGGATTCCCCACATATCAGCAAAGGGAAGTAGAAAGACAGGAGTAACTAGTTACACATAAATATATTTTTGACAGAGAGGTACTCCTTCTGTAAAGAAATATAAAGATCTTTTATATCACAACTTTATACATAAGAAATATCAAGGGGAATATATATAACATATATAATTATAAAAAACAGAGTTTTTTTAACACGGTATAGACGAGTTGGTGATGATGGTGTGCCTGCCATCCTGCAATATATGCCGTCCGATTTATATCTGACAGATAGGAAGGAAACTATGGCAATTTTGCAAAAGGGATTTTTATTTTTGTGCCCCTGGTTCCTTAGCTCCACTCATTCATCCCCACTCTGTTAACTTTTTCTCACTTTTCCTCGCTCCCTTGCCCGAAACCCTCAGAACAGGTTATAACGGACGTTGCCGTCGGGTCAATGCCTTTGACCGTTAACTCTGATGAGTTGGGCCGCGTATACGTGGGCGCATGCAAGACCGCGGTCGTGCGCGGTCGTGGGGTAGCACGTGTCCATGGATATGCCCGTAACGTCCCATCATATAAAGAGGGGCAACCACCTCCATCGCCCCTACCATTTTCCCCCAAATCCCCTCCCTGCCGCATCGTCTTCCTCTCCCCCACCGGCGTCGTCTCGCTCTCCTCCACTGCCTCCACCGCACCGTCTCGCTCTCCCCACCGCATCCTCTTCCACACCTTCATCGCCTCCATCTGTCAGATGGCCGACGCTAGTGGCGATGCTGGCGCAGCGGCCAGAGATGTGGTGGAGCTGCAGGGTCAGGGCGCGGTGACCGCGGATGTCGGCGGCGTCCACGGCGGTGCGGGGAAACTCACGACCGCTATGGATGTGGCGGGCTCTGCCTCATCCGCAGAAGGTGACGGCGTCGAGCGGCGCAGTCCATCCCGATACCCCCGATGCGCCGCCTGCGCTGGAGCAGCAGGTATTTGCACTTGCTTAGCTTGTAGAGTTAGTTGCTCCCTAGTTGCATTGGTTAGATTGTGATTCATACGGTAGTTCAGATGGTTAGAGTAGTTTGTATGACAGATGGGTCGGGTTTTTTGTATGGGTTGGGGGATGGGGGTTTTTGGACTAGGGTTTGTTAGATAAATTCGTTGCAAAATGCTAGATGTTGTGAACTATGATTTTAGGTGCTGCAATGATTGGGGTTTTTAGATTTGGATAAATTTTTTGCAAAAATGCTAGATGTTGTGAACAGATGCATGCTTATTAGATTTGTTTTTAGTGCTCACAGATTGGGGTTTTAAATGCTACTCAGATTCGTTGCCTTAGATTGGGTCCCTATTAGATTTGTTTTTGAATGCTACTCAGATTGGGGTTTCGAATGTCATATGCCCGAATGGAATCCATTGATTAAGAAGTTAGTTATGTTTAGAATCACAATCCTACCGTATGAATCACAATATAAATTTGAATGTCATAACCAAAAGTAACCCTTGATTTATTAGTATATAAATTTGTCCACAATATGTAGTTATATTAGCTCTATTGTTCAATTTGTGTGCATGACAATGGAAAATGCAAAACAATGGTCATAGTATATTGGGAGTATATTAGCCCTATGATTAATGTGTCATGTGTGCATATCTAAATTTTTCAATTGGCTTCCGTATTTACTAGTGATGGATGTAATTGTATGTTCAGGAGGATGATGGTTGGGGGGGGGTAGAAAGAGGAAGCTGACCGAGTACGACCCGTATGATCCAGAGGAAAGTGATGATGAAGAATATGAGGTAAGCCTACTTGAAATTTAGATTGTTCATTTAGTTCCTTTGACATAGTGTATCCATGAATCTATAATGTATTAATGTAACTCATTCATGTGTGCAGTATGATTCTGGAGAAGAAGTGTACAAGGGCAACGTCGCATCCTTCACAGCCAAGGAGGTGGTGAAGATCAAGGCCAAGGGAGTTGCTTCCTTCTACAACCGCAAGACCAAGAAGTGGCACTGCCCCTACTGCACCACCAAGCCAAAGCCAAGGGATGGCCGCTTTGATCACCTTTTGTCTCATGCATAGGATGTAGCGATTCGCGAGGAGGACTACATGATCAGGGGGTAGCATGCCGCCCTCGTGAAGGCCCTGACTCCGGCGTGATGTGATCGATGATGTGATGCTGTGAACTGAATCTTTAAGTTTATCCGTTGGTTTACTTTTGGTTTATTGAACTGAATCTCGTTGGTTATGGGTTGTTGAACTGAATTTAATCTTCATGAATTTGGTTATGGTTGGCTATGTTGATGCTAGTAATCTGGTTGCTATCTATATTTTTATGTCCTTAAATTTGCCTGTGGTATATTCACTACAAAAAAACACACATCCGTGACATTTTGGGCCGAAATAAAAAAAATTCTGTCATAATTATGACACTTCTATGACGATAATTGTGACAAAACCCGGTATAATCATAGATGTAGTGGGGTCCTACTTCTATGACAAAAAATCATGAGAGAAAATTGGCTTTTCGTCCTGGGCGGGCCGGAGACGCAGCTGCATGACATTCTTTGGGCCGTCCATGACGGAAAAAACCATGGTAGAAGCGAGGGGGCAGAAAATATTGGGGAGTTCCCGGTTACGGTGGGTGGTTGGGGGCCGAGCGATGCGCGTTTCTCTCGTACATACGCGCGTGTGTGCGAGGCGTTGGGCTCTAACTGAACCCGAGCGAGGCGTTGGGCTCTAACTGAACCCGAGCGATTGCACTGCAAGCTATGCATTACTGAACCCGAGCGATCAATCGATGCCTTGGTGTTAACTGAACCCGAGTGATTCCTTCGCTACTGCTGCTAACTGAAGCCGATCGATCCTGCCTCAGGATGAACAGTGAGCGGTGGGGGGTTGGATGAACAGGACCCCGTGATAGTAGAGGTCGTTGCCGCTGGATGAACAGGACCCCGATCAATCGAGCCGGTGGATGTGAAAGACCCCTTGGAGGGCTGGATGAACAGGACACCGTGGAGGGCTGGTTGAACAGTAGCCGGTGGAGGGCTAGTTGAACAGTAGCCGGTGGAGGGCTGGATGAACAGGACCCCGTGGAGGGGTGGTTGAACAGGACCCCGTGGAGAGGGCCGGTTGAACAGTAGCCGGTGGAGGAGCGCGCGGTGAAGGCTGGTTGAACAGGAGCCCATGAATGAACAGTCACAGGTGGAGGCTGGAGGAGGTCGACGGTGGATGAACAGTAGCCCGTGGAGGCAGTCGACGGTGGAGATGAACAGTATCCCATGGAGTCCCGTTTTGCGGTACACCACACCCCTCCCGATGAACAGGACCCCCGTTTCGACCATAGCGCTCCAACACAAGTCCGTTTCCTCCGTTTTGCGGTACACCAGACCCCTCCCGATCAACAGGACCACGTTTCCACTGTAGGAGCTCCGATTCCTCTATTTTATGGTACGCCAGACCCCTCCAATGAACAGGATCCTGTTTCAACCGTGGCCGATCGAACACAAGGCCATTTCCTCCCTTCTGCGGTACGCCAGGCCTCGTTTCCATCGGGTGTTCCGTCCAAGCCGATTGGCTCCCGATGAACAGCACCCGTTCCGTTGCCTCCCGATGAACACGACGCATTCCGTTGCCTCCGCAAGAACATGACGACGACGTGGTTCCTCCATTCTGACCCAGCCATGTACACGAGCCCTGTCCGTACGTATGCGCGAGTAGGCATTCAAGACCCCGCCCGTATGTACGTACGTGGCCATATTTTCTTTCTTGCACCCTGGCCACTGTACATACATGTACATGCTACGTGCGGGCCTCTACTACAACACGTGCGCGCCTCTACATCGACCAGTATGTACATACACGTTCGCAACCAGAATGACAACGCTACGCACGCTTCGACCAGGTGGGTCCTAAGTCCTAACTATCAGGCACTATCTTCCGTGCAATGATGTAGCTGGTGGATCCCAGCAGTCAGGGGGGAAACGTTTTTTTTGCGAAATACGGTGGCCCGTCCAGTGGGTCCCTGCTGTCAGGTGGAGGAATAATTATTTTGCGCGTAATAAGGAGGCACTTCCTTGCTGCTGCCATGGACCCAGCTGTCAGCCTCTCCATGTATAGTACTCTTTCGATGGAAGTCGTTCCTTGACCACGTTGA
The DNA here is from genome assembly GCF_018294505.1 of Triticum aestivum. Taxonomy (NCBI): domain Eukaryota; kingdom Viridiplantae; phylum Streptophyta; class Magnoliopsida; order Poales; family Poaceae; genus Triticum; species Triticum aestivum. Next base: position 359,608,662 of record NC_057811.1, on the reverse strand, counting down.
CCACGCCGCGCCGAGAGCACCAGGGCGGTGGACGACGGCGAGGCCTAGGAAGGGGACGATGCGGAGCCGGGGAAGACGCGGTAGTGGATGCCCACGCGGAGGGGAGTACGTGGGTTGACTGCTTCGGCTGCGGTGTGAGGCTGCCGTCGCCGGAGAATAACAGTAGGTATGGGTGAGTATAGAGGGATGGCATGGCCAGCGGTGGTAGCACAGCCGAACACGGGAGGCAGGAGCAGGCGGCACGGCCGACGCTTGTTTGGGCGGCTGGAGTAAGAAGACCAGAGGTTGAAGAAGCACTACGGCCGTTGGATGGACATTGTACGGTCACTGGAGCTAGAATTGTTCATATTGACTAAGTTGACAAAGCCCTCCGTCCGCGTCAACTTAGTAGGCCCACAAGTCAGCCTCCCACTATGGTGCGTCCCAGCTAGCAGGGGAGTATTCATTTTTTTGTGCGTAATAAGGAGGCACTTCCTTGCGTGCGAAGATATAGCTGGTGGGTCCGAGCAGTCAGCGGTAGTATTCATTCTTTTTGTCGTAATAAGGACACACTTCCTTGCGTGCGAAGATGTAGCTGGTGGGTCCCAGCAGTGAGGGGGAGAAAACATTATTTTTCAGGGTAAAAAGCATGCAGTTGCATGCATGCGTCCATGGGTGTGGTCCATCCCCATTGTCAGCCTCTCACGTACAGTCATCTTTCAATGACTCTCGTTTGTTGACTGATACGTCTCCGTCGTATCTACTTTTCCAAACACTTTTGCCCTTGTTTTGGACTCTAACTTGCATGATTTGAATGGAACTCACCCGGACTGACGTTGTTTTCAGCAGACTTTCCATGGTGTTATTTATGTGCAGAAACAAAAGTTCTCGGAATGACCTGAAACTCCACCGAACATCTATTTGGAAAATAAGAAAAATACCGGAAGAAAAATCCACGTCAGGGGGCCCACACCCTGTCCACGAGGGTGGAGGGCGCCCCCTACCTCGTGGGCCCCCTGACGCTCCACCGACCTCAACTCCAACTCCATATATTCACTTTCAGGGAGAAAAAAATCAAGGAGAAGGATTCATCGCGTTTCACGATACGGAGCCACCGCCAAGCCCTAAAACCTCTCGGGAGGGCTGAAATGGAGTCCGCTCGGGGCTCCGGAGAGGGGAATCCGTCGCCGTCGTCATCATCAACCATCCTCCATCACCAATTTCATGATGCTCACTGCCGTGCGTGAGTAATTCCATCATAGGCTTGCTGGACGGTGATGGGTTGGATGAGATCTATCATGTAACCGAGTTAGTTTTGTTAGGGTTTGATCCCTAGTATCCACTATGTTCTGAGATTGATGTTGCTATGACTTTGCTATGCTTAATGCTTGTCACTAGGGCCCGAGTGCCATGATTTCAGATCTGAACCTATTATGTTTTCATGAATATATGTGAGTTCTTGATCCTATCTTGTAAGTCTATAGTCACCTACTATGTGTTATGATCCGGCAACCCCGAAGTGACAATAATCGGGACCACTCCCGGTGATGACCATAGTTTGAGGAGTTCATGTATTCACTATGTGCTAATGCTTTGTTCCGGTACTCTATTAAAAGGAGGCCTTAATATCCCTTAGTTTCCATTAGGACCCCGCTGCCACGGGAGGGTAGGACAAAAGATGTCATGCAAGTTCTTTTCCATAAGCACGTATGACTATATTCGGAATACATGCCTACATTATATTGATGAATTGGAGCTAGTTCTATGTCACCCTATGTTATGACTGTTACATGATGAACCGCATCCGGCATAATTCTCCATCACCGATCCAATGCCTATGAGCTTTTCATATATTGTTCTTCGCTTATTTACTTTTCCGTTGCTACTGTTACAATCACTACAAAACACCAAAAATATTACTTTTGCTACTGTTACCTTTGATACCGTCACCACTACTATCATATTACTTTGCTACTAAATACTTTGCTGCAGATACTAAGTTATCCAGGTGTGGTTCAATTGACAACTCAACTGCTAATACTTGAGAATATTCTTTGGCCCCCCTTGTGTCGAAACAATAAATTTGGGTTGAATACTCTACCCTCGAAAACTGTTGCGATCCCCTATACTTGTGGGTTATCAAGACTATTTTCTGGCGCCGTTGTCGGGGAGCATAGCTCTATTCTTTGAGTCACTTGGGATTTATATCTGCTGGTCCCTATGAAGAACTTGAAAGACACTAAGACAACAATTTATCCCTCAACTACGAGGGGAGGTAAGGAACTGCCATCTAGCTCTGCACTTGATTTACCTTCTGTTTTGAGTAAGCTTGCGACACCTAAACCTGCTTCTGCTATTCGTTCTGATATGTCACATATTATTGATGATGCCACTTCTGCTATGCATGATACTTATGATGAAACTACTTCTATGCTTGATACTACTATGCCCCTTAGTGAATTTCTTGATGAACAAATTGCTAGGGCTAGAGAGAAGGAAATTATTGAAACTGATTATATAGATGAAAGTGATGATGAAGACTTGCCTGTTATTCCTGAGGGTTATTTTTTTTGAAAAAGAAGCTGCTTTAGCTATTTTAGCTTGCAAAGATAGATATGAGCTCAAGAGGTTATTAGTTAAATGGAAGCAACAATCTCTTAATGCTAGAATGAAACCTGACCCTGCTTTTGCTACTTCACCTATATGTGTTACTGATAAGGATTATGAATTGTCTGTTGATCCTGAAATAATTACTTTGGTTGAATCTGATCCTTTTCATGGCTATGAATCTGAAACTGTTGTGGCACATCTTACTAAATTAAATGATATAGCCACCCTGTTCACTAATGATGAGAAATCTCGCTATCTTTATATCCTTAAAATATTTCCGTTCTCATTAAAGGATGATGCTAAGATATGGTTTAATTCTCTTGATCCTGGTTGTGTGCGTAGTCCCCAGGATATGATTTATTACTTCTTTGCTAAATATTTCCCTGCTCATAAGAAACAAGCTGCTTTAAGGGACATATATAATTTTGTGCAAATTGAAGAAGTGAGTCTCCCAGAAGCTTGGGGGAGGCTTCTCCGATTACTTAATGCTTTGCCTGGTCATCCTCTCAAGAAAAATGAAATACTTGATATCTTTTATAATGGACTAACCGATGCTTCCAGAGATTACCTGGATAGTTGTGATGGTTCTGTTTTCAGGGAAAGAACACCGGTTGAAGCTGAAATTCTATTGAATAATATGTTGACAAATGAAAATAATTGGACACTTCCGGAGCCAGCTCCTGAGCCTATTCCTAAACCAACTCCGAAGAAGAGAGGTGTTCTATTTCTCAGTCCCGAAGATATGCAAGAGGCAAAGAAATCTATGAAAGAAAAAGGTATTAAAGTTGAAGATGTTAAGAATTTACCTCCTATTGAAGAAATACATGGTCTTAATTTACCGCCTATTGAAGAAATATATGATCTTAATCCATCACCTATTGAAGAAATTCATGGTCTTGATAACCCGACACAGGTAGTAAAGGTAAATTCTCTCTATAGATATGATAAAGCTGAAATCCCTCCTACTAAAATTGCTAGCCAATGCTTGGATGAGTTTGATAACTTTATGGTTGAGCAAGAAGATTTCAATGCTTATTTTGGTAGACAATTAAAACAAAATGCTTATATGATTAAGCACTTGAGTAACTACATGGCTAATGTTAAAGGTGAACTTAAACTCATTAGTAAACATGCTTCAATGGTCACCACTCAAGTAGAACAAGTACTTAAAGCTCAAAATGATTTTCTCAACGAATTGAATAGTAAGAAAAATAATTATGTTGTTAGAGTGGCTACTAGAACTGGTAAAATGACTCAGGAACCTTTGTATCCCGAAGGCCACCCTAGGAGAATTGAGCAAGATTCTCAGAGAAATAATATTGATGCACCTAGTCCTTCTAAAAAGAAGAAAAAGAAAAATGATAGGACTTTGCATGCTTCTAGTGAACCTGTTGCTGAAACACCTGAGAATCCAAATGATATTTCTATCTCTAATGCTGAAACACAATCTGGTAATGAACATGAGCCTAGTGATAATATTAATGAAGATGTTCATGATGATGCTCAACCTAGTAATGATAATGATGTAGGAATTGAACCTGCTGTTGATCTTGATAACCCACAATCAAAGAATCAACGTTATGATAAGAGAGACTTTGTTGCTAGGAAACATGGTAAAGAAAGAGAACCATGGGTTCAGAAACCCATGCCTTTTCCTCCCAAACCATCCAAGAAAAAGGATGATGAGGATGTTGAGCGCTTTGCTGAAATGATTAGACCTATCTTTTTGCGTATGCGTTTGACTGATATGCTCAAAATGAATCCTTATGCTAAGTACATGAAAGATATTGTTACAACTAAAAGAAAGATACCGGAAGCTGAAATTTCCACCATGCTTGCTAATTACACTTTTAAGGGTGGAATACCAAAGAAACTTGGAGATCCAGGAGTACCCATTATACCATGCTCCATTAAAAGAAACTATGTTAAAGCTGCTTTATGTGATCTTGGAGCCGGTGTTAGTGTTATGCCTCTCTCTTTATATCGTAGACTTGATTTAAATAAGTTGACACCCACTGAAATATCTTTGCAAATGGCTGATAAATCAACGGCTATACCTGTCGGTATTTGTGAGGATGTGCCTGTTGTGGTTGCAAACGTTACTATTTTAACAGACTTTGTTATTCTTATTATTCCCGAGGACGATAGTGTGTCTATTATTCTTGGAAGACCTTTTTTGAATACTGCAGGGGCTGTTATTGATTGCAACAAAGGCAATGTCACTTTTCATGTTAATGGCAATGAGCATACGGTACACTTTCCGAGGAAACAACCTCAAGACCATAGTATCAATTCTATTGGAAAAATTCCATCGATTATTTTTGGAGGTTTTGAATTCCCTCTTCCTACTGTCAAGAAGAAATATGATATTCTTATTATTGGGGATGTGCATATCCCTGTTGAGGTAACATAGTGTTATTCGAAATTTCTCCGGTTCCATGTTATTCGGAGTGAGTTTGTTAACAAGACTTGATCAACCTTGTTAGTGGATTCCTTTTGATGAGCATGAGATGGATGAAACTAGAAGGCACAACCTTCTGTACCCTCTTTCTACTTTCTGTTATTTAGTTGAAATAAAGTAAAAATAGTATTTTTTTTTGTCTGTTTTCTGAGTTATCTGTGCAATATAAAAATACCCCGAAAATAAAAGTTCTCCAAATGCCCTGAAAATGGAATATGATTTTTTCTAGAGCTTTTGAGAATATCTGGCACTGAGAACACAGCAGGAGGGGCAAGCACCTGGCCACGAGGGTGGAGGGCGCGCCCTACCCCCTGGGCGCGCCCCCTGCCTCGTGGGCCCATGGTGGCTCCCCTCCACTTATTCCTGCACCGACACACTCCTTCCTCCCAAAAAAATCACCATCCAGCTCAAGCACGAGTTCTAGCTCATTTTGCTGCGATTTTCGATCTCCTTGCTCAAAGCACCTCTCACAAAACTGCTTGGGGAGGTTGTTCCTTGGTATGTGACTCCTCCATTGGTCCAATTAGTTTTTACTCTAGTGCTTTATTCATTGCAAATTTGTGCTGCCTAGGTGACCATGTTCTTGAGCTTGCATGTCAAATTTATATGGTTCCAAGTAGTTCTAATGCTTGATATAGGCTCTAGGCACTTGTAGGAGTAGTTGCTATCAATTTTGTTGAGCTTGGTCCACTTTTATTTTGAAGTTACTAAAAATTTCAGAAATTTTTCAGAGGAAGAAACATGCTTAGGAAAATGTTCCAAGGTGGTTCTTCAAGGAAGCAAGGACCCAGGCTTGCAATGCATGATGCTGACGATGAGCCACCAAGGGACGCCCCAGTGCGGCCTTGTGAATGGCCTTCAGAAAACTTTATGGATCGAGCGGGAATCAAGGAAGAATTTAACGCATATTTGCGTAACGCTGATCTTGTGAGCTTCGAAGCAAAGAAGTGCCGCCAATACCATTATCTCACTAGTTCATTTGTGAGGAGGTTTGAATTTTCATCTTCACGTAATTCTCCAACTGTCCTGTTTGATCTCTATGAAAAATCTTATACTATGGACTTAGAGGATTTTACCACTGCTTGCAAACTTCCACAATGGGGTAGTGCTAGTGAACCTCGCAAATCTGAATTTAGAAATTTTCTTGCTAGTATAACTATGGGGGAATCTAGAGACATAGCACAAGCTACCATAGGGAGCATTCATTTTCCTGCTATACATTATTTTGCTCTCTTCATAGGTAGATGCATAAATGGTAAGGATGAAGCATGTCACATGTGTGTCCCTGACCTCAGTATTCTTAGGAGTGCTATGTTAGGAGACAAATATTATAATTTAGGAGCTATTGTTGCACGTAGGTTGCATCATAATAGATTTAATGGAGATTTCTTTGGAGGAATTTATGCAACCCGCTTAGCTGATTTTCTTGGTGTGGACATTCGTGAGGATGATATTGAGTTGCCTCCTACTTATTTAGACTATAATGCTATGGTCCACCACCAGTTTGTCGAGAGGAATGAATCACCTCTCCGGTATCGCTTAATCTTGACAGACGTCGTGCTGTCCGTATTACTCTCCCTGCTCCTGCCTTCTTTGATTATTAGGAAAAAGGAAGATATGTGATCACCAGAGAGGAGGCAGATGAGTACGAGAGGAGTGCGGAGACAGCTCGCTGCCACGCTGCAGCCCAGGAGGCAATAACTGCCGCAGCTCAGTACGACCCCCACTACAACTATGGATATCCGCCAGGCCATCCGTGGCAATAAACCAACTTAGGCCAAAAGCCTCAGCTTGGGGGAGTACGTATTTCTCACCGACATTACATTTATTTTCACACACTCATTGCTAAATGTCGGTGCCCATACTCTTTCACTGTAATATCCATGCTAGTTTATTTTCTTTTTCTTGCTTTCTTCTTGTGTGTTTGATAAACCTTAAGAAAAAACCAAAAAAATTAGTGTAGCTTTTAGTTAGTTTACTTTTCTTGCTGTAGTAGTAATAATTAAAAAGAAAACCCAAAAAGATTTCCTGTTCTTCTTTTGCTTGTTGGGAGCTTTCCCGTGTAAATAGTTTTATTTCTTTTCTTTTCTTTGGGGGTCGTTAGGAGAAGATCATAATTAAAATTGTTGAAGTGGCTCTTATATGCATTATTGTTGATTTAACCAAGAGCCCATATTGCCTTGTCTTCTCCTGTTCATTGAATGCTCGCAGATTCCAGCTTAGTCCAATGCACGTGCACTCTTATTATTTTCACATCATTCGGTCATGCAAGTGAAAGGCAATTATGACGATATATGATGGACTGACTGAGATGAGAGAAGCTGGTATGAACTCGACCTCTCTTGTTTTTGTAAATATGATGAGTTCATCGTTCCCGATTCAGCCTATTATGAATAAACATGTTTACAATGACAATTAGAGATCATAGTTGCTTATGCCATGCTTGATTAGCTATGAGTTATAATGGTTTACCTTGCGTGACAACATGCTATTAAAATGGTTGTGATGTGGTATAGTGGGGTGGTATCCTCCTTTGAATGATTTAAGTGACTCGACTTGGCACATGTTCACACATGTAGTTGAAACAAATCAACATAGCCTTCACGATATTTATGTTCATGGTGGATTATATCCTACTCATGCTCGTACTCAATGTTTATTAATTTTAATGCATGTTCATGACTGTTGTCGCTCTCTAGTTGGTCGCTTCCCAGTCTTTTGCTAGCCTTCACTTGTACTAAGCGGGAATACTGCTTGTGCATCCAATCCCTTAAACCCCAAAGTTATTCCATATGAGTCCAGTATACCTTCCTATATGCGGTATCTACCAGCCGTTCCAAGTAAATTTGTATGTGCCAAACTCTAAACCTTCGAATAAACATTCTGTTTTGTATGCTCGAATAGCTCATGTATCAACTAGGGCTGTCTGTATCTTCCATGCTAGGCGGGTTATTCTCAAGAGGAGTGGACTCCGCTCCTCATTCACGAGAAAATGGCTGGTCACCGGGATGCCCAGTTCCATGCTTTATGCAAACTAAATCAAAATAATTGCAAACAAAACTCCCCCTGGGACTGTTGCTAGTTGGAGGCACTCGTTGTTTCGAGCAAGCCATGGATTGATGCTTGTTGGTGGAGGGGGAGTATAAACTTTACCATTCTGTTTGGGAACCGCCTATAATGTGTGTAGCATGGAAGATATCGCCATCTCTTGGCTATTATGTTGACAATGAAAGTATGCCGCTCAAAATATTATTTATGTCTATTTCAAAACCGAGCTCTGGCACCTCTACAAATCCCTACTTCCCTCTGCGAAGGGCCTATCTATTTACTTTTATGTTGAGTCATCACCCTCTTATTAAAAAGCACTAGCTGGAGAGCGCAGCTGTCATTTGCATCCATTACTATTAATTTATATTGGGTATGACTATGACTGGATCTCTTTTAACATGAATTACAATGTCTAGTCAGTCCTTGATCTTTAAAGGTGGTCTGCATTTATGTTTTGCGGTCTCAGAAAGGGCTAGCGAGATACCATCTTATTATATCATATCATGATTGTTTTGAGAAAGTGTTTTCATCCGAGATTTATTATTATGGCTCGCTAGTTGATTATGCCATTGATATGAGTAAACATGAGACCTGAGAGTTATTGCAAATGTGTTTAGTCATAATCTTTGCTGAAAACTTGAATGATGGCTTTACATATTTACAACAACAAGAGCAAACAGAGTTGTAAAAGTTTTTCTTTATCACTTTCAGTTTATCAACTGAATTGCTTGAGGACAAGAAAAGGTTTAAGGTTGGGGGAGTTGATATGTCTCCGTCGTATCTACTTTTCCAAACACTTTTGCCCTTGTTTTGGACTCTAACTTGCATGATTTGAATGGAACTAACCCGGATTGACGCTGTTTTCAGCAGACTTTCCATGGTGTTATTTATGTGCAGAAACAAAAGTTCTCGGAATGACCTGAAACTCCACGGAACATCTATTTGGAAAATAAGAAAAATACCGGAAGAAAAATCCACGTCAGGGAGCCCACACCCTTTCCACGAGGGTGGAGGGTGCGCCCCCCTACCTCGTGGGCCCCCTGACGCTCCACCGACCTCAACTCCAATTCCATATATTCACTTTCGGGGAGAAAAAAAATCAAGGAGAAGGATTCATCGCGTTTCACGATATGGAGCAGCCGCCAAGCCCTAAAACCTCTCTGGAGGGCTGATCTGGAGTCCATTCGGGGCTCCGGATAGGGGAATCCGTCGCCGTCGTCATCATCAACCATCCTCCATCACCAATTTCATGATGCTCACTGCCGTGCGTGAGTAATTCCATCGTAGGCTTGCTGGACGGTGATGGGTTGGATGAGATCTATCATGTAACCGAGTTAGTTTTGTTAGGGTTTGATCCCTAGTATCCACTATGTTCTGAGATTGATGTTGCTATGACTTTGCTATGCTTAATGCTTGTCACTAGGGCCCGAGTGCCATGATTTCAGATCTGAACCTATTATGTTTTCATGAATATATGTGAGTTCTTGATCCTATCTTGCAAGTCTATAGTTACCTACTATGTGTTATGATCCGGCAACCCCGAAGTGACAATAATCGGGACCACTCCCGGTGATGACCATAGTTTGAGGAGTTCATGTATGCACTATGTGCTAATGCTTTGTTCCGGTACTCTATTAAATGGAGGCCTTAATATCCCTTAGTTTCCATTAGGACCCCGCTGCCACGGGAGGGTAGGACAAAAGATGTCATGCAAGTTCTTTTCCATAAGCATGTATGACTATATTCGGAATACATGCCTACATTATATTGATGAATTGGAGCTAGTTCTGTGTCACCCTATGTTATGACTGTTACATGATGAACAGCATCCGGCATAATTCTCCATCACCGACCCAATGCCTACGAGCTTTTCATATATTGTACTTTGCTTATTTACTTTTCCGTTGCTACTGTTACAATCACTACAAAACACCAAAAATATTACGTTTGCTACTGTTACCTTTGATACCGTTACCACTACTATCATATTACTTTGCTACTAAATACTTTGCTGCAGATACTAAGTTATCCAGGTGTGGTTGAATTGACAACTCAACTGCTAATACTTGAGAATATTCTTTGGCTCCCCTTGTGTCGAATAAATAAATTTGGGTTGAATACTCTACCCTCGAAAATTGTTGCGATCCCCTATACTTGTGGGTTATCATTGACCACGTTGACCACACCGTGCCGAGCGGACCAAGGCCGGTGGACAACGGCGAGGCCCCAGATTTGAACGACTTGGAGATGGGGAAGACACTGCAGTGGAGTCGCAGATGGAGAGGAGTGGGAAACTTGACTAGTTCGGGTGCGCGGCAGCACTGCCGCCGACGGGAGACAGGAGCAAGAACAAAGGTTGAAGAAGGAGCACGGCTGTTGGATTAACATCAAACGGTCTAGCTGCTAGAATCATTTGTTGATTAAGTTGACAAAGCCCTGCGTACACGTCCTCTTAGTAGGCCCACAAGTCAGCCACCAAATCTGACAGGTCCCAGCTGTCAATGGGATGAATAGTTTTTTCGCATAACAAGGAGGCACTTCCTTCCATGCGAAGATACAGCCGGTGGGTCCCAACTGTCAGGGGGAGGAAACATTTTTTCAGCTTAATAAGGAGGAACTTTCCTTGCGTGCAACCATGGACCTCGTGGGTTCCAGCCGTCAGGCTCTCCACGTACAGTCCTCTTTTGATGACTCTCGTTTGTTGACCACGCCGCGCCGAGCGCAGCGAGGCGGTGGACAACGGCGAGGCCCCGGACGGGAACGACCCGGAGATGGGAAGACGCGGCAGTGGAGTCACAGATTGAGAGGAGTACAAGGGTTATAACTGGTTCTGGTGCGGCTTGGGGTTGCAGTCGGTGGAGAATAACAGGAGGTGTGGAGGGGTGGAGGGATAGCCTGGCCGACGGCGGGGTAGCGCTTCGCAGCGATGTGTGCTAAGCAGAGCCGCTCGCCGCCGGAGGCCGGACCAGGCGGTCCCGGCGATGCTGGAGGAAGAAGACGAGAGATTGAAGGTGCATGCCGGCCGTTGGGTATAAATCCAATGGCTGTGAATGTCATAATCATTTGTTGACCAAGTTGACAACGCCCTACGTAGTCTTCGACCTATTGTCCCACATGTCAGCCTGCAAAAATGTGGCATTTATTTAACCCATGTTTTCTAGACTGTACAGTCCATTTGCTGGGCTGGGTAAACAAATAATTTCGCGTCAATGCGGCCCATTTAATATTTCTAAGAAATCCCAGCCCATTTGCATTTTCTTGAAATACACGAATTAGCTGGGCTCGTTCTATATATAATGTTAGGTTAGAAGGAGCAATTAATATCAAAAAATAAACCGTTGCGACACATTTTTTATATATAAAATTAACAAATTAGTGAGTTATTGCTCAAAATAAAAATGAGCGTGTTATTATTACATTGGTCCTTAAAATCTTCGCAAGCTTTTGTACGCAATCACCAGGATTTTCCTACCTGTGAGTCAAAAACAACCAGGATTTTCCTTGCCAACTTCTGTTAAACATTTACTTTTATAAGTTAATAACACGTGGGATGTTTTTATAATGTATATATAAGTCTCTATAAAATATACGATAATAGTAATAATATAAATATATATAATCTGGTTAGAAGGGAAAACATAAATTGGACACAGCATTATTATTCTTATATATAGATAAATAGAACAGAGATCTGCGTTTTATTAAGAAAATACATTGGGCTGCCGATCTTTAAGAGAAAGTAAAACCTACGCTGGGAGGCCCATAGGATGGTATGGACCTCAAAAATTAAGTTGAAACCACAGTCTCCGTGTGTCGTGGGCTACACATACCTAGGCCTAGCTGATACTTGTTCGCCCTTTGGAAAAAAATGATAGTACCAACTAGATCCCCGAGCGAACTGGATTAAAGAGGGGGCCGGCGGCCCGACTGAAGAGGCACATCAGACGCGATTTTTTTTCTTCAGTGGATGGCTCTCGATGGCATTTTATTACTTGCCTCTGCACCATACAACTTGTATTTTTAGCCTCCCAGTCCATGGTGGACCAGCAACCCATTTGCTGGGCGGGCCAACCTACAGAAACCAGCACTCGATTTTTCATCAAGCCCCAAAAACAACGCAGTACTATGCTTGTTTTGAGGCCGAAAACATTACGACAGGGGTTGAGCGGGGGAGGGCGGAAGACAGAGCAAAAATATTAAAAAGAGCTGATGCGCCGTTGTTACCCTAACAAAGCAGGTGCAATTCTTCTCGGGAAGAAGTGTGCCGTTGACACCCACACGTCACAAATCCCACAGTAGACATACTAACAAGTTCACACACAAGTACGATAGAACAGCTAAACATTCATATTAAACTCAGGTTCATAGGACACGTTCATCTTCATAGCCAACATTCACAATCAACAACTCAAAAGATTCATATATACACAAGTTCAGCATGTCTATGCATCCAAATGATTGATAGATAACACGACAATATTCATAGATAATTCACAAAAAGATTTAGATATACACATGTTTGGTATGTTTATGCAACCAAATGATTGAGATCACAGCCACTCGTGTGTACTTGAGAAAAAAAATCCATGGATGAACTTTAATTACCTAGGGTACAGACTGGTAAATGGTGTTCAGTCGGAGGTACTTCTTGCTAAAATTAATGCTTGTACGAGTAAACTTTCGAGTACATAAGAGGCAGCACAGACAATCTGAACTTTGCTTGTAGGTTTATCCTCAAATAGTGGCCTCGTGCCGACGGAGGTTTGAGCAACTTGGCCACTACTTTCATCCAACTAGTTTACTGGCTCATCTTGGTCCTGTAGCTCGCCAAAATTCTACATTGCAGACAAGAAAGGAGGCGGTTGAGAAAATGAACCACCCAAATTTTTTGTGCAGTTCAACTGAAATGGAGCATCCCTGGCGTGCAGACTGATTAAGTGCCAGATGAATATACACGTCAACCAACTTGTCTGGACTCTTTAGACTCCATGCCATACAGTTCGCTACCATATGTGCCGATATCTAAAAGGCACAAGTTGGGACCAAAGACTGGACTGCGTTTTTCTGGGCTATGCGCCAAGCAATATTTTTGGCGTTCACTCTCCTAATACTTGGAGTTTGACAACTGGTTGACGCCGGTTGATACTCGAATGAATATAGGCACTTCTTCTTGTCAACATCAATGCTTGTCTGAGTGAACTTTGGAGTACATAGCAACAACATAAGTACCTGTCCATCTGATATTTTTGTGCAGTTCTACTGAAATCACCCAATGTAATGATTTGCCTGCGAGTTCAGGAGCCAAGTTACTCCTTTATGAAATCGGCAAACAGTAGCACAATACCAAATTACCAATACATATGACAAGCACAATAATCAGGATAAAGACCAGTACCAACCTGTGTGAGGTAGCATATCACTTACTATTTCCTTTGACTCGAAGCCGAGATAAGCCAAGCGACTGACAGCAAAGGAAGGAAGCAAGTCGAGATTAGCGACTGACAGGAAAGGAAGGAAGTTGTCGAGGCAATGAAGCACCCAAAGTTTTTGTGCAGTTCCACCAAAATCGAGCATCCCTGTTGGCACATATATTGAGAGAGTGAGATTACTGTAATAGTGGGACTAGTTGATGTAACATACACTAACAAATAGAATCACCCTCATTATCTTAATGGGTAAAGTTAGCAACATAGTAGTCTTGCTTAAAGAGAGGTATTAGTTTATTTAATCAGTGCCAATTAGCTCAACACTCAAAGCATTGCCATGTATCATTGGTTGCAAAACTTTAACGTGCAAAGATAAAGGAGTTTCTCATGACAGTAGCACGATACAAATAGAGATGATAGCAAACTAATATGGATGAAGGCCTTAGGCCGGTACCAACCTGAGAAAAAAAGCTTATTCATGTAGTGCTAGAAGAGATGATAAAGCACTCACTGGAATCATTCAATAGTATATATTTTTGTGCACTTCAAATGTATGGTTGAATCACTATTGTTTACCAGTGCTGAGATTATATCGAAAGATTATCAAGAACTTCCAGTAGAGTTAAAGCACTGGCTGGGATACAGTTCATTGTATTGTCTTGTGTAGTTCCACTAAAATGTATGATTGGCACAACATGATCCCAGTTTGCACAAGTAGGAACAAGGTGAAACCGTCATTAGCTTAGTGAGAAAGGATAGAAAGACATTAGCATATTACTCTAACACTAGCATCAAATTCATCATGGACAATACACAGAAGTGGAAGGGCTCCCTGGAGGATCGTCTCACATGTAAGGTAGACGTTGCCGGAGCCCTTGAATGGCCTCGACTGAGGCCTCGGCTTCAGCAATATCACCTTGGCACAGTTTATTCTTCTTCTTCTTCCTCTTCATGCTCTGTTTCTCTTTCTCCTCACTAGTTGGTGAAACCAAGTACATGATTGGCCTTCTATTTCAGAATTGGTTTTGTTAGTGAGGGAGTACAAGTGTACTAGTAAAGAATAGCATTATTTTCTCATGGCAGTGGCAAAATAGAGATGAACACATGCATTAAATATCATTCTTACCTAAAGGAAGGTAATGGTGCCAATATGGATGATGAGGATTGGAACACAGATCTCCCTTTGTGCAGTTCCACCGAAATGAACCAACTGTTCCATTCTGACATTCCAGTTAAACAACACAAAAGTAACTTCTTTTAAGAAGTGTTTTGTGCAGTGCACCAAAAGGTCACAATAGCAACCAGGTGAAATGGATATCCCTGTTTGCACAAAGAGCTACAAAGGAAACAGTCAGAGTCTCAAACAATTACAGGCAAAAATATTTGGCTAAACTTGTCATGGCTTATATCAGTGGCATGGCTTCATTTTACCAGGGGCATTAGATTAAGAACAGCTAAATATTTGGTATAAGGGCATGGGAAGTGGGTGGACCAGAAGTCCAGCACCATGTACCTAAACCGGGGCATAAAGTGGTGATTCAGAGTTTGTTGCCCCGAGAAACAAACATCCAAGAAACATATCTGGGTTGGTCCCATTTCTGTTCACTCTAGCCACCTACTCCTATGTTTTTTGGAAATGGAGGCGTGCCCCCGGCCTCTGCACCATAATGATGCATGCAGCCATCTTATGTGTGGATAGCAAATCTAGTCCTGGTCATACCACTGTGTACAGTGTTTCCCCTATATTTCCCTTTTCGACCAAGAGACCGGTTGGATGACCAGTCTGTACTACTTTCACCCATATCCTTCCTGTTTGTACCAAGTCCGATGTACATACTAAATTCGCCCACCCCCACATTATTTCTTGTCTGAACCAATTACAAGATTCGACTCCATGAAGTAGCTTTACCTCTAACAATAGAAGAAAAAATATGTGTCGTTTGACCATCCGATCGAGAGGGGCTGAGAGGTAGAAAGTGATGCACATGCAACGGCGTAGCAAGCTGGGGAAGTAGAGCTAGGGCGGTTTCGAAGGAAGGTATACCTGAAGGTCGTCGGGATGTGGATAGGTGGGCGGCGGGAGGCCGGATCCGCCCACACTAGGACAACGACAAAGGGTTCAGAGGACCTCCCGCATCGGCGCTCGGCCAGAGATAAAGGTGCGGCCGGCAGTGGGTCTCCTCCCTCACTGTCAATGACGACCTAAACGCTGCCCCTCCTCCCCTTCACCGGCGGAAGGGGTGTTGGTGTCAAAACCGGCGGATCTCGGGTAGGGGGTCCTGAACTGTGCGTCTAAGGTCGATGGTTGTAGGAGACGGGGGACACGATGTTTACCCAGGTTCGGGCCCTCTCTATGGAGGTAATACCCTACTTCCTGCTTGATTGATCTTGATGAGTATGAGTATTATAAGAGGTTATCTACCACGAGATCGTAATGGCTAAACCCTAGAAGTCTAGCCTGTATGACTATGGTAATGGGTATATCCTTTCCAGACTACACCCTCCAGTTTATATAGACACCGGGGGGATCTAGGGTTACGTAGAGTCGATTACATAAGAAGGAATCCTCATAGTCGATCGCCAAGCTTGCCTTCCACGCCAAGGAGAGTCCAATCCGGACACAGGTACAGTCTTTGGCCTTCACATCTTCACAGCCCACCAGTCCGGCCCGTTGATTATAGGCCGGATGCCCGAGGACCCCTTAGTCAAGGACTCCCTTAGTAGCCCCTGAACCTGGCTTCAATGACGAGGAGTCCGGCGCGCAGATTGTCTTCAGCATTGCAAGGCGGGTTCCCTTCTATCCGAACTCCAAGATAGTCTTCAGACGCGATGATAGTATCCGGACCTGTCACACACACCATACACAACCACAGAGAGAATATAATTTTGCATGAGTCCAATCTGCTGACAAATTTTGGTAGCATGACATCACGTCCAACTGGTCATCATTCCGGACCGTTTTGTGCCCGACGCTCCACGTCCCGAGACGCGGTTGCCATTGGCACGTCTTGTCAAAGCAGAGATCATGCCCCCTTATAGTGGGACTCTCATTAATGCGGGCATGGGTATTCCAACCGCGCCGTTTATACAGCCCTTGGGAATAGGCGAATTCCAAGGCGAGTGGGGAGGCGTTTGATATTTACTGCCTTTATAAAGGGATAAGGATTCCCTCTCCCACGCCCTCTCTCTATCTCCGCCCTTCCAATATCGAGCTCCAGCGCCCAAGTTCTCATCTCCTTTCCACTCGAGCTAGCACTCAACCATGTCCGGGTCCAGAGGTCAGGGCAAGTGGATGGTCTCCTCCGTCAAGGAAGAGGACATTACTGAGCTTCGGGCGGCCGGATACTTGGCGAAGCAAATCGCCCACCGCCTGCCGGCTAAGGGACAAGTCATCCCCACGCTGGAGCCCAACGAGAGGATGGTATTCCTCCCTCATTTCTTCCGCGGACTAGGGTTCCCACTCCATCCTTTTGTTCGTGGGCTGATATATTATTATGGGATTGATTTCCACGATCTGTCCACGAACTCCTTCCTTAACATCTCAGCGTTTATCGTCGTGTGTGAGGCCTTCCTCCGCATCCAACCCCACTTCGGGCTATGGCTAAAAGTCTTCAATGTGAAACCAAAGGTGGTGGATGGCCAGCACGCGAAGTGCGGGGGAGCCATGGTGAGTAAGCTGTCAAATGTCTCCTGGCCGAAAGGCACTTTCGTGGAGACAGTAAAGGAGTGGCAGAAACAGTGGTTCTACATCATAGAACCCCGTGGCACCACCTGGGCCGCAACTGCTGAATTCCGCTCCGGTGCTCCCATGCGACTCACCTCCTGGGTCGAGAAGAGTCCGAACTGGTGTTCGCCCGATGAGCTGATAGCGCTGCAGACGCGCGTTCATAGTATGATAGCGAAGAACTTCAAGCTTGTCGATGTAATCCAGGTGATGCTAGTTCGCCGGATCCTGCCATGCCAGCGCAGAAGTCGCCCTCTGTGGGAGTTTAATCCGAAGAAGCACCAAACCCTGAAGAGGCTCTTCGAAACTACTCACCAAGGTGCCTCGAAGTTGCTCTTTAAGGGCAATGAGAAAACGCCGGCCACGGATTCAGAACGTGGTCACAATTGTAAACACCTCGCCAGCGAGGTATGTTATTTTTGACGTATCCCCAACTTAATTGTTTCGAGGATGATGTCTGAGCTTTTATCATTGCTTTCTCAGGACTGGATGGAGAGGGCGAAGCGGATCCAGTGTCCGGCTCCGCTGCCTAAAGAACCAGTCATTCCGCATCTGGCGAAGATGCTGGTGCCGGCACCATATAAGGCGCCGGAGAAGAAGGCCAAGGGGGCCAAAAGTGGCCCCCGCCGCAAGGGCACTTCGGACGTGACGTCCGAAGACGAGGAAGCCCATTCCTCCGTCCCTGAGGACGACGACGAGGAAGAAGAGGAGGAGGAGAAGAAACCTCTCCCTAAGGAGAAGAAGAGGGGGGCCTCCATGAATCTGGAGGCGGGAACGCCCAACAAGGGGAAGGGCGACCTTGCGGTAAACACCGCGTGGGACGTCGACAGCAGTCCAGAGCGACGCCCCCGCACTAAAACCCAGGCCGCATCGTAAGTACTACGACTCACATCTACTCGTATATCCGGCCTCTCCTTTTTATCGTCTTGACATGGTTAGTTGTGCTATTGTAGTCCGGCCCGCGACATCGTTCAGCGAACCTCATCTGGAGGTTCCATGGATCCGGCGGAAATGGCCAGTGCGTCACCGCCGACCGCTCACTCCCCCGAGGCCCAGGATGACACTGAAGTGTTGTCCCGGAGGACCGCTCCAAGCTGGGGAGGAGCCCAGGACGCTATCAGGGAGGCGCCACAAGGCGAAACCTCCACTGCCGGACACATGGGGGAGCGGATCCACTTGGAGACTAGCGAAGAGGGCCGTATTCAGTTCGGCCCACAGCCAGATACAATTCCGGAGACCAATGTGGCTCCAGAGTTGGGCGAGCAGCCTCCTTTGAAGGAGGGGGGTGCGCCGATTCCATAGGTGGCCCCTGTCCAACCAGGGGCACCGGGTAACCTGATGGAGGCACTACGAGGCGCCTCCATTGTGGACGAGCACCGTGTCCTTATGGGTACTGTGATTGAGAAAATTCATTTCGCCCAGAGCGGACTAAACGAGGCCTGCAACAATCTGTTGACAGGTTTTGAGGTAAGTCATGTAGGAAGAGAACACCCCGTGTTGACAGTAGCCCCTGAGACACTGTCCGGTGTTTGGAAAGAAAGGCCGGACAGGGGATCAACCCTTTGTAGGAGACTAACTTGATATATATGAATGAGCAGGTGTCGCTGTTGGCCGCGACCTCGCATGCTGCCGAAGTCTCTGAACTGAAGCAGAGTTTGGAGCGGCCGAGAACGAGCTCGGCGAGGTGAAGATGAAGCTCCAGAAGAAGCAAGGTGAGTGACGACTTGCTGTGTATTCGGAAAGAATAAGTGGTGAGCATTGACCGGAGTGTCATAATGTGTGTAGGGACGGCGAACGAGGTCGAGGCCCTGAAAAATGCCCTGACCGAAGCCGAGGGGAAGGCTGTCCCGCAGCAAGACGCCCGTAAGAAGCTCAAGGCCCGGGTCGGCGAGGTCCAGCAGGAACTCCAGGATGCGGTGAAGAAGTGTGAGGCCTTGGAGCGCGAGGCGTCGGCTCGAGAGGCCGAACTTACAAAAGCTCGCCAGAGCACAGAGGCCACACAGAATGAGGCCCGGGGCGCTCTCCAGGAGATCCAGGAGGCCAAGAAGATCGCAGCGGGTAAGGCTTTTAACATGTAGAACAAGTATGCTGAGAAGAAGTACCTTTTACTAACCCGGGTTCGGAGTTGCCCAGGGGCCTTTGCGGATCTGCCACGCAGCGTGTCCGATGCTACGGAGTCCTTCCGAGCCGAAGATGGGAATTCCACAGAGAAGCTGTTCTGGTCGCAGTATGTTGTGCCAAAACATCCGATGCCCTTTACCGATCAACTGAAACAGTTGGTCGAGCTGCACAGGTTGGCCGAACTGGCCATGAAGGATTTAACAATCCGGCTGTGCCAGCCGAAGCTATACCTAGCAGCTATTTTGGCCTCGTGAAGCGGGTGTTGGAGGCTTGTTCGCGGTTGGACATCGTGAAGCGATCAGTCTGTATTGAGGGTGCCCGCATGGCCTTCGCTCGTTGCAAGATGTGGTGGGAAAAGATGGACCCCGTCGAGGCGGCTAAGGGGCCGCCAGAGGGCAAGGAGCACCGCACACCCGAGCGGTATTTTGTGGATGTCCTGGAGGGGTCTCGACTTGTAGCAGCGCAGTGCGGGCAGGACATTATTTTCGAATGAAGACATTCGTTTTTTGTCTTTGGATGATGAAAACAAATCTGGTTTGTAATATAATATTTGTTATGTTTTGATTGTTTCCTCATGTGCGGCCATTTTGTATGGAATCTGAGGGTTGGCCAGTCGTCGGCTTCTGCCCTCACGTAGGTAGTACGGAGGTGTTCGAGATGGAATCTAAACAATCTTGATCCAATTATATGGTCCTTGAAGGAGTTGTTTAGCGCAACGAACCAGGCAATCAGACTATGCGACTTAAACGCCCTCACTTAGCCATAGGAGTTTTATAATAAAACATAGGCGCAACCCCTGGTATATAAATCAGGGTGCTGTCAGTGTCTGATCGAGAAGTACCGATCCTTCACGAAATGCGGAAAAAATCTCCAACGATTTGTGACCTCCGAACAGCTGACCGGCTCTCGCCGCATGATGACAGTCAGTTTTTGGCTTTCTCTACTGAGGTGCTCATCCGGTTTAGACGAGGGCACAATCGTAGTAGTTCTCCCTTTACTACCCTAGCCGATGTAGCGGAACGTAGGGTAGCAAGCACAGGACTCGGGCAACCCAACTATTGACCAAAGACATGATTCGGAGCCAATGCATATAATGCTAAATTCGGGGTGCCGAACTTATCTATAAGAAGTGTTCGTACTTTGTTGCCGTATTATGGGGCGATATGGAGCCCCTGGCGAATATGAAACGTACCAAAGTGCACGGGTGCAAGGATATAAGTAATTAATAGCAACGGGAAATAGAAAAAGAGGAGAGGTAGTGTCTGGGGCCCCTTGACTTGGGCCGTAAACTGTTTCCATTATAGTTGGGTTAATGCGTCAAAGCACATTTATACAAATAATGCGATAAGCAACCGGCTATTTAACATGCCAAAACCAGAGGAGAGCTGCATTTGGGTACTTGAAAAACAGCTAGAGTATTCATTGGATTGTCCTCTAGGGCTTCCCTTGTATGCCTGTGCTCTGTGCCAATCTGGTGTACTTGTCCTTTGACAGGACCGGTAATCAGGCCCTTGAAGGAGGCCTGTGTAAAACCTGAAAAGGGGAAAGAAAATAGTGAAGGTATATGTGAGTCCGGGATCGGTCTAGCCGAACTGTGGATCACAAGCAAGCTGTGCCTCCGTCATGCCCACGGAATTTTGAGTGCGTAATTATGTACGCGTGGTACTAATGCCACTTCCTCATCGGGACTGGGACGGAGGCCGAATTGCTAATCGAGCTCCTGACGAGCCGAGCTGTCCTGTTGCAGTGTTGTTCGGACCGTCTTAATGATGTCCAGGGGTTTGGCAGCCGGATTATGGTTCTGCTTGAGAAGGCCGCTCTGTACCTCTGCTGCCAGGGCGGCAGTGTGCTCTTATGTACGGAGAGAGCGTTCCGTGTTTCCATTTACTGTTATGACGCCGCATGGACCGGGCATCTTGAGCTTTAGATAAGCATAATGGGGCACTGCGTTGAATCTAGCGAACGCAATTCGTCCGAGCAGTGCGTGGTAGCCGCTGCGGAAGGGGACAATATCGAAGATTAAATCTTTGCTTTGGAAGTTGTCCGGAGAACCGAAGACCACCTCCAGCGTGATTGAGCCCGTACAACGGGCCTCGACGCCTGGTATGACTCCTTTACAGGTAGTCTTTGTGGGTTTTATTCGTGAGGGATTAATGCCCATCTTCCGAACTGTATCCTGATAGAGCAGGTTGAGGCTGCTACCACCGTCCATTAGGACTCATGTTAGGTGAAATCCGTTGATGATTGGGTCAAGGACCAGTGCGGCCGAACCGCCATGGCAGATACTAGTTGGATGATCTCGACGATCGAAGGTGATCGGGAATGATGACCACGGATTGAATTTTGGGGCGACTGGCTCTACCGCGTAGACGTCCCTGAGTGCGCGCTTGCATTCCCTTTTGGGGATGTGTTTAGCGTATATCATGTTCACCGTTTTGACTCTAGGGGGAAATTTCTTCTGCCCCCCAGTGTTCGGCTGCCGGGGCTCTTCGTCCTCGTCCTCGCTTTGTGATCCCTTTTCCTTGTTCTCGGCATTTAACTTGCCAGCCTGTTTAAAAACCCAACAATCTCTGTTGGTATGATTGGCTTGTTTGTCTGGGGTGCCATGTATCTGGCACGGATGGTCGCGTATGCGGTCCAAGCTGGATGGTCCCTCATTGTTCCTTTTGTAGGGCTTCTTCCACTGGCTGGACTTGGAGCCGCTTAATCCGGCGTGAACTGCCATGTCATTGGTGTTATCGCCATTACTTCGGCGTTTGTGTTTATTGCGCCGGAGCTTGCCGGTGCTGTTTTTGGCCTCAGAGGGGCCTGCCTCGTTGGTTGTGTTTGTACTACGAGCCAGCCAACTATCCGCACCCGCGCAAAAGCGAGTCATGGGTGCCATGAGAGCTGCCATAGACTTCGGCTTTTCTTGGCCGAGGTGGCGGGCAAGCCATTCGTCGCGGATGCTGTGTTTGAAGGCCGCTAGGGCTTCGGCATCCGGACAGTCAACGAACTGGTTCTTTTTGGTTAGGAACCTAGTCCAGAATTTTCTGGCTAATTCTCCAGGTTGTTGAACTATATGACTTAAGTCATCAGCGTCTGGTGGCCCGACATAAGTACCTTGGAAGTTGTCAAGAAAAGCTTCTTCCAAGGCCTCCCAACTGCCGATGGAATTTTTAGGCAGGCTATTTAGCCAGTGTCTAGCTGGCCCTATTAATTTTAGTGGGAGGTATTTAATGGCGTGGAGGTCGTCTCCTCGGCCCATATGGATGTGGAGAATAAAATCTTCGATCCACACTGCGGGATCGGTTGTTCCGTTGTATGATTCGATATTGACGGGCTTGAACCCCTTGGGGAATTCGTGATCTAGTACTTCATCTGTGAAGCAGAGAGGGTGGGCGGCGCCTCTATATCAGGCCACGTAACGGCGCACCTCTGATGAAGTCCGTCTGCGGTTATCGGCCCGGGCGTGACTAGGTTTGTCACGTCCGAATAGGTAGCCGTCATCCCGAGTCGGAAAGCATCCTCGCGATCCGTAGATTGATCTGGTGTGTCCTGCTCTACTGTCCAAGTCTTGCCGAAGGTCGTATGTATAGTCCCGAGTTGTTCTGTCTCTGTTTTTACGAGGCGGTGGGGCGGGCTGTTGTTCGGCCTGAGTTGCCGTTTTATCCCGACCGCGAGGTGGTCGGTCCGCCGCACTATCCCGACCACGTGGTGGTCGTTCCGCATTGCGCGAGGGAGGTTTGGGATCTGGAGCCTCCTCCTCGAACTGAGGTAGCAGTCTGCGCACTCCTCCGGAAAGCAGCAAACACACCAATACAAACTAGCGTACAGAGGAAACACATCATACAAGCAGACTCAGCGGAGATGGTGAAGATTTCCTTCCCTTTGCCGATGGCAAGACTCAGCGGTCCAGGAGAATCAACCTCCACCTCCTCTCTAGCTGGCTCCTGGCGCGTAACGCTGCGCTGCGGTGATGGTGCGGGAGCGACGGGTGGTAGAGCGGGTGCGGCAGGCGGTGCAGCTCTGACTGGAGTAGGAGCGATGACTCGGTCGAACTCGTCAGTGGTAGGCAGACGGCGAGCGGTGGCCAAAACGGCCGGTGCATAAGAGGCTGAAGACGAGACGAAAGTCAGAGGCGGTGCCGTGTGCAGAAGCTCCTTCCTGCTGGCAGGACCGCCCCGGACTAAGTCCATGCGGGCAGCCACAAGATCATCTACGAGGTTGTCGAAAGACTCCTCCAGAGCCTTGAGATACTCCACAACCATCTCGATGGCTTCATCTCGCTCTCCCCGATGGCAGGCGAATGCATAGTGACTGGTGTATGGCACATGGCATGGGAGGTAGCGGTAGCGACGAGTCTTCATCGTAGGAAGGATGTCCCGAAGACGAGCTATCGCCTCACGGGCAGCCATCTGCATGGCATGCCTCTCCGTAGGCATGGCCCTTCCCACAAAACGGAAGTGGCGAGCTGCAGAACGTCCTCCCTTGAATTGCACCACAGCCTGGTGCATAGACACGTCGTCGCTGAGCTTGTGCTGATAGAGCGTGAACTCCAGGCGGGCTGCTGCCCCAACGCGAGCTTGGTGATGGAGACGAGGAGCTTGACAAACCCCTCGGGCACGTTTGTGAACACTCGATTCTCACAGCTACTGCCAGCCATGTACAAAAGTAGGCAAAAATTCTGAGTAGTCATGTCATAAATTTATGATGACCAACAGAAAATAGCTACAATTTGCAAAATGCTGAAAAAAGCACAAAAGACGCTAATAACCGATTAGCGATCGCACCTAGTGGCTTCCTATAGTCAGCCTGGCTCTGGTACCAAGCTTGTCACGACCGGTTTTCAATAAAATAATTATTGAGAGACCAATCCCTTTTACGGACCAGTAAGGAAGAATTCCTTCCCACTGGTAGACAATATCTTGGTCACAGAAGAAAAATACCAGGAGTACTGAATATAATACAAGGTTGAGCGGAGACTGCCCAACAATTTATTACATGCACGCCGATAAAACGAGATGGCGGATAGGGTGGCATAACTACTAACTCACGATAATAACGGTGGTGGAAATATCACCGTGAAGCGAGTGATATGACTCCTGAAGACTACAGCTCTTCGAGCGTCGGAGTGAGGCTCGAGGAGGCTTATTGCGGGTGGCGGAAGCGTATATAATACGAGTGACCAATATCCGGGATCGCGCATGACTGACTGGGACTCCTCTAGGCGTCGGACGCGCTGTCAATCTCTTCATCCAAGAGATCGCCTTCGTCAACATCTGGCCAAATCAACAAGCCAGGTGAGTACTATGAAAGTACTCGCAAGACAGTTTGGACATAAGATATAACAAATGTAAACATGAAGCGTATAAACAAGTTAACCAATGCGTTCAGACATAGAGATAATAAATACTGGGTGCCAAACGAGGGTCTGAAAGACTCCTCGAGAGGAAACTGCAAGAATAGTAATACTGTTGCCAAACGAGTGTCTGAATGACTCCTCGAGAGGAAACTGCAGAATAATAGTGCTGGTGCCAAATGAGTGTCTGAATGACTCCTCGAGAGGAAACTGCAGAATAATAATGCTGGTGCCAAACGAGTGTCTGAATGACTCCTCGAGAGGAAACTGCAGAATAATAATGCTGGTGCCAAACGAGTGTCTGAAT
>NC_057811.1:359566496-359583391 GCF_018294505.1 Triticum aestivum | reverse complement strand
AGAATAATAATAATGCCACAGTCGGACGTCTGAGCGACATCACATAAAGGGCTTATAACAGAAAATAAAAGACGAACATGCCACAGTCGGACGTCTGAGCGACATCACATAAAGGGCTTATATTGTAGCTCAATAATTCATTAGCTCGAGAGTATAAATTATTACAAGTACGAGACAAATATAAGGTTAGTCCATCCACAGAAATAATAATTAAACTGGGTTTACTACTTGAGTTTGTTCACCGGGGACAAGTTTTCCACGCGGATAGATATGGATATACTGATTTCACTACTTGATCATGGATACGATGACTTGGAAGAATTTGACTCTGCAGAGTTTGTACTTAACCAAAGCCAACGGATTTCAGTAGTCACGGGGACTAGTTCCGTTTACGGTGTTTTTGAAGAAACACGTCTAACCAGTACACACCCTTTCAATCTTCCGAAGCCAGGGATCACCCTCGGCAACGTTCAAGAAAAACCTTGAGACGGGGAGGCTACAACCTCGCGTAGCATGGGATCAAATTTCTATACGCGCGCTCTAAGGGGGTGCCCCCCCCCTCGGTCCCAACCGGAAACACCCATGCCCCCTGACCGGATGACTAGCTTTAATCCTGGGCCAAGGTACCATCATTCCGGCCCCTCTGTTTTGTGTGTACACGGAAAGAGGTTACCAACTTACTAAACCGCATCCTGGCAAAAGAAACATGTGGTAGCACGGAAGGGAAAAGAATGATAACGTGGCTCCGTCCACGTTAACGTCGGGATTGTCGGATGACGCAAGGCTGGTATGCTACAACAGTACCACCTTGCTGCCCTTCATGTCACCACATGATTAGGCCATCTCTCACCAGAGATCATCGCAACTTTGGAACATACGGGTAGTTGCCCCGCAAGCAACGGGGAACTCACCGATACTCATATGCCACGCACAAACTTTCACGCAAACATGCAAAACACCTATCATATCAAAGGTTCAAACATGCTTGCCTGGTTCGGAGAAGTCGGAGTCTAGCTCGGCGAAGTTCGCGGCTCCGTCACCTCTTCCGGAACCTACGGCAATAACGAAAACGGGCACCAACGTGAAAACCAACGCGTGCATAAACATCTCTCTAAAAATTTTCCAAATAAATCTCATAAAAAACTAGAAATTTTTTTAAGACTGTCAGAAAAAGAATCACTCAAAAATCCCTTTTTATTAAAAAGTTATAAAGGTTTCTGTCCAGGGACCCATGTGTAATGAAACAGAAAAGTTCCAGGGTTTAAACTGAGAAACCAGAAAACGGTTCGATTGGAAACGCGCAAGCTCAAGAGGGAAAGCGTATTTGCCCGAAGGCGCCAACAGAAAACGTTTCGCGTGGGGAAACAGAAGAGAGGCTGACAGGGGGGTCCCACATGTCAGGTTCAAAAAGCTCGCCGGCGCTCGAAGACTGCGGTGGACGCCGGCGTCGAACCACGGCGAGTCAGGAAGATCGGAGGGTACCAAGAGCTTGAGCGTGTTCTTCCGCGTCGGTGGGTGGTGGACTCGACCGTCGGAGAGCACCACGTCGACGGTGACACTTTCTCCGGCGGACGGCGGCTCGGGTGATGGTGGAGAACTCCGGTGGAGGGCTGCAAACTTCGAATTGAAGCGCGGGTCAGAAGGAGGGATGCATAGTGAAGCTACTGGCAAGAGATGGGAGGCAGAGGCGCACGCATGGGAGCGAATCGAGCTGGATCCCGTGGCGGGTCGCGGCGGCCGTAGTCGAGGAAGGAGACCTCCTCGGGGCTCTTCCAGTGGCTAGGCGTGCTCTAGGTGGAGTGCAGGGATGGTGTGGGTTCGAGTTGAAGCTCGGGCCTCTATTTATAGGCGGATCGACGAGGTGGCCGTGAACGGAGAATCTCCGGCGAGCAATTACGGCGATGCAGTGGATTGGCAGGAGGTTTGAGTGGCCAGGCAGCATCAGTGAGGTGCACTGGTGCCGTTCCCCCGCAAATCTCGGTTGGTCTTGGCGTAATGGCGCCGGTCCACGGTGGGGTGGCCGCACGGGCACGATGGCGGCAGAGAGCGCGCTCCGCGCCCTGCGGTTCACGACGAGAGTGGCAGCGCGTTCTGGGGAGTGGAAGGCCACGCGGCGAGCTCCGGTGGCTTGGGCGGCGCTGGGTGGCGCCGTCGGCGTCGTGCCTCTCTCTGGCGGCCGCAAAGCCGCCGCTGGCGTCGGTCACGGGGCGGCGCACCTTCTGCTGCTCGTCACCGACGTCCGCAAGGTGCCAGACGCTCGTGCGGTGCAGAGGACAAGGGGGAGGGGACAGGGCACACGGCGACACAGCGGCACTGGCGAGATCGATGTCGGGTTCTGAAGAAAACGACAGTGCACTGAAATGTTCTCTGAACTTAACTGAACTTGATATTGACAATGCACTGCAGGTGTTCGACAGAATGATTTGGCAATGAGAAAAATTTTCCTCGGGCAGGGACTTGGTGAGGTGACCACTCAATGCACCCAGAGGCTGCCTGATTTTTCTTGGAATTTTTGGAGGAAGATTTGAATGAATTTCACCAAATTTGACAAATCTGGTCCAAACTTGCAGCAAGTGTAGTTTGAAAACTTTGAACTGAAGACCAGTGGATCTTCATGGATCTTGGTTGAGGGTTCAAAGGACTAGGAAGGGAAAAAGGTTTGGGGGCAAAAATCCAAACAGAAGAGTTCCTTTGTAAATCACCAATGGCTAGAATAGAAGACAGAAATTTATTTGATAAGATTTAAAAGGAAAAATAATCATATGGGGAGGTTCAACTTGCTGGATTTGATGCAAATCATGATCCAAAGGTGAGGGAAGGTTTAGGAGAGTGGATTTGCACTAAGGCCATGGCAAGAGAGAAATGTTGAAAGTGGCAAAGGATTTATCCAAAAGCCATAGTGCATTTTCAAAGAGATTTTCAAAAGGCATTTTTCTCAAGTGAAAAGTATTTTGTCTTGAGTTCAAATAAAAAGGCAAAGACCTCCAAGACCAAAAGCAAGTCTTGGGTGAATCCAAATAAAACTCTTGTCATGAGAAAAAATATTTGAAAGGGAGGGTCCCTTGAAGAAATTTTTTAATTCACCTCCCTCAAGTCAAATAAAATCTTTTGAAAAATCCAAATAAAATTTGGGTGTCACAATGAGTAGGACTTTGATTGAGAGGGCGACATGCCTGCACTAGCATGGTTTGACAGCATGAGCGTGAGTGTCTGGCTGTCTGCACGCGTACATGCTACTTGCCTCTATGGACGGTGTGCGCTAATGTGTGCATCACGTATAATATAAAAAAAATCCGTTTGTGCATTTAACGCAAAGTATTTCATTTTCATTTGGCTGACGGGTGTGCGTTGCAGCGACGAGTCCGTGGTTTGATTCCTCACATACGCATAATTTTGGTTTTTATTTCTTTCTCCATTGACAGGTAGGCCTGCATAGATAGATAGATGAAGAACACGAGCTGATGAGGCGCATGCGGACTGTTTGACTGGTCAACCACACAAATACGTAGCTATACGCTGAGCCAGTGACCGTATAATCACCATATCCCGTATGCAATGATCAAGGTGAGCTATGAATACAAGTTCGATGACCGCCAATGCATTTTACTCGGTAATAAATGACCAGGATTGAAGGGGAATCCAAATTTCCTTCGTCTTCTGTCCTTGAGCTCTTGACAACCCAATGGACTTTACGGTTGTCCGACCACTCCACCCCAGAGCTGTCACCAAGCGTCGTTCATGCCACCGCGCCGCACACTAACCGGTAAGGAAGCAATGGCATCCCGCCGCACCGACTTCCTCGCCTCCCACGACCGCACACAGAATGGTAGGGAAGCGATGGTATCCCGTCGTGCCGAGTTCATCGCCGCTCGCGACCTCACACCTATGTGGGCAGAATTCGAAGCTGCCAAGGCCGAATGGGCGGTAGAGCAAGAGGCGGCCAAAGCCACACAGAGGAAGCGGAAAAGTCAGAAAGCACTCAAGAAAAGAGAGGCCCGCTGCCACAAGAAAGAAGAGGACGCACGCGCTGCTATGGAGAGGTCGGCTGAGATCCAAGCGTGGTGGGGTGTCGCCGACAAATCCGGGAAGGAGAACGACGGCGTCTGGACAGCATGTGAGAAGTAGTAGTACTAGTAGTTAGTGTGTGTGTTTGTGTCGCTCGTACGTTTGTTTAATTAATTATGAGCATGTACCAGTACTACTAGTTACTACTATAGTTTTTAGAGCAAATTACCAGTACATTAGCCTAGACTCAATGGAAAAATTCCTATCCTATGCATCAAATGGCATCTCTTTCTCTATAGGAATTGAGATGCATGTCATCTCACTTCCTATGATTTTCATATTTCTATAAAATTCATATCCTATGAACCAAAGGAGGCCTCTGCTGGAGTAACTACTGTAGCTAGCAGTACTGATGGTACAGTAGTTCTTCAAGAAGCGGAATTCAACGAAGTCATGATGGTTCCTTCGTCCGAGCAACTTCACAGTGGGAAAGGTTGGGCCTGTGATTTGACGGCTCATTAGTAATTACTGCGGCGCGACGACCGGGGTGACTCTCCCTTGGAGTTCTACGGGCATGGCAAGTGGACCAGGATGGTCGACGTCCCACATGTCGGCGAACGGAAGTATTCTTTCCAATATCGAGGAGCAAGGAAACCGCGTGGTATAGTATCACTGCTGATTTATATTTTTTTCTGATGAATGCTAGCGTTTCAACTCTTACGACGAAGGAGTGCCAAACACGGCACGTGCTGGATGTCCCACACGTTAGCGAAAGGAGTGGGACATGAACAGCGTGGTAGAGCGTCTCCACTTCTGGGTCGGAGACCACACGTCGTAGTACTAGTGGTATGAACGATAGAAAGTGCAACCCGGAGAGAAAGACACGTCTAGTTGGAAGGTCTCGGGGCATACACGTAAACAAATATAAAACCTAATATGTGCCTCCAATTAATATAGTAGTAGTAGAGTACTTAGGCACGTACTCCATAACATCGGGCATTGCACGTACAACATTTAGTGGTAGTAAGAGACAAATGCCTATATGCCACGCATGCTCATACTATTTGTGCCTTTCTACTTCACTTCTTGGGCTACATTACTCAGGTTCGTACGTCCACTCCTGGGTACATGTCCGTCTCGTAGTTCTGGTCCCACATGTTCTTCATAGATGGAACAATCCATAACGGTGGGCAACGGGAGTCCATATCATTGCAGTTAGTGTGGCTCCCCACAATGGAGACTCATCCAAACTATGGCCAGCCTCGACGCGGAGCATTCGTGTGCACTGGGAAGCGGCGCTCTCTCGGCCGTCGCACTACTTCAAAGCCGGCGCCAGTGAGAGGTCACCTCCGCTCTGGTCGGGCATTAATGCGGCACTGATGTTCCAGGGCGACGCTGACCGTTTCACGTGGGAAGCCCCGCGCCGGCAAGGGAGGGGGGTTGGGTCGGCCAGGGCGGTCAGCCACGGGCGTGGTGGTCGTATTGGTTTTGAACCGTTTCAGGTGTAGTACTGGTAGTTTGCAAAACTACTCAAGTATTGCACTCATTTTCCTAAAAAAATATGGTAAAAAAACGTTACTCCACAACACGCTTCCCTTCTCCTTCCTCTTCCACCGCCCGCGCACGTCTGCGGGAAGCGACCGGTCAACCCTTATATAGGAGTGCTGGCACAAAAAGATGCATGCATGACCACTAAAATTTCCAGATTAAAGCGCTGCTCCGGTGGGATTATGGCGTATGTCGTTACCTTCGGCCGGGCCATGGCTACCGGGCTACTACGACCAGAGAAGAGGCGGCGGGAGGGGAATGAATGCAACTACTATTTGGGTTTGCCGTCCGGCTTAAATAAATGCGCACCAACACGTGTACCCGCGGGTTCACAAATTGTAACATACGTGTCTGCTTAAGTGGGCGTCACGTAACTGGTGTGTGTGAGAGATTCTGAGAGACAGAGTGCATGTGTGCGACTCTACTCTTCGGACATGTACTCAACCTTTTGCATCGTGATATAAGTATAATGGTATTACACTTTAGCTAGTGATTTACGTGGCCATGTTAACGTGGTTGTGTAAAAAAATGTCACTTCCTGCTCATGATTTGCGTTATATAATTACTAGCAAGATGCTCGTGCATTGCACGAAACATCAATATGCATTTTTTTTACAAAACACCTGTTGTGATTGACCCATGCAGGAGTAATCCCATGTGTAAAAACTAATGATATCTCGAGAATTTTATTGGAAACTGGTATCTCGACAATTTCATCGAAAAAAATGAAAGATGAGAGATAAGGTGAGGAGGAGTGGAGCGTGGTGGTGACTGGTGGTTGGACTGGGCGGAGGCATGGGGATGGACGGCGCCGGCAGGCGGCACCGGCCACCAAGCTAGATTGTTCCAGAGACTTCCTTTTTTAATTGCTCAGCAATGAGGTTGTGGGAGATAAGGACGATGAACGAGGCAAGGCCTTGTCTGTAAATGTGGAGAGAGGTGCGGGTATCTTTTGTAAAATTGTCATAGTTTGCTTTCTATCCGTCAGATATAGAACGGACGGTCTATATTACAAGATGGCAGGCACACCATCATCACCAACTCATTTTTTATAAGAGTAGAGATGATAAGTTTGCTAACTACTAAAGTAAAGTGGAATTTGTCCATGTTATACAAGTAAATTAAGGTGATTGCTTATCATATGGGTAAGGTTGGACGAAGGGTGGTAGGAACAAATGCTCCGCCTAGAGCATGTGTGTGTGAGATGGAGTCTTAGTGTGTGTGTGGGTGGGGTGGGGGTGGGTGCGTGTGTGTGTGTGTGGGTGACGCGGGGTGCTCGGTGGCGGATGTAATTTAAGTGTGTGTGGCTTCATCATAGCGTATGACAGGGGCCACCAACGAGGGGGTGCGAGAGAGAAAAGGCCCGTGGGGAAGGGATGAGAAGGTGTGTGCACGTGAGAGGAGTCGACATCGAGAGAATGTGTTTGTTTGAGAGACACCGAGGAAGACTACTATATATCGATGGTGCATGTAGGCGGGAATTAAATGAAGGGATGGTCTTATTGGTTTTTGGGATATAGGGGAAGTGTGAGAGAGGGGGGATTGTTAAGTATGAGTGTGTGTTTTACCCATCCAAGCGGAAGTTATGTGCACACAAGAAGAGAACGATTCGATGTGGCCTTAGGGTTGAGGGTAATTAACTATGTATGGAGACATAGGAGACCTTGAATGTGCATGTGCGAGAGGTATACATGTATACGTGGGATGTGTGTGTGTGCGCGAGCATGATCGAGATAAAAGAAAGAAGAGATAAGTCATAAGATCAACGATATGGGAGAGATCGTTATGACAATATGCATGCATGTGAAAGTGCAGGGAAGAAGGCTCGATAATTGAGCATGTGTTTTTGTCTTTAAGAGATAGTGGCGTGGGCTGGAGCATGCATCTATGGCGAGCAGAGGAAGTGAGACACAACGATTGTGCAAAAGAGATCAACCCATAAATGCATGTATGGGGAGACATATATAGTGTGGGTGATAGGAAGCAAGAGTGCGTGTGAGAAAGAAATGTTGACGTAGAAACTACAGATAGATACAGAGATAGAGATGCTAGATAGATGGACATCTGCTAGTTTGAGTGTTGGAGATGACCGCCAGGTGGTTCAGAGGGTGAAGTTATGTGTGTGTGAGAGAAAGATAAAAAGAGGGCACTTGACTGCATGTAGAGAGACACATATATAGTGTGCATGATAGGAAGCAAGAGTGAGGGCGAGAAAGAAGGTTGATGGAGAAACAGATACATAGAAAGATAAAGATGCTAGCTAGCTAGTGTGTTAGAGATAGGAGTCGAGTGGATCAGAAGGCTGAGTTATGTGTGTGGGTGTGAGAGAGATAGACAGAGTGTGCATGTGAGTCACATACAAACAAATATCAGAGAGAAATGACATCCTGAGAGACGGAGTTTTGTGTTTGCGAGAGACAAAGATATTTCACAACGAGAGTGATAGCTAGAGAGACATATGAGGGAACGCAAGATATCTCTAGGGGAGAGAGTGTGTGTGAGCGACATACAAGAGAATGGTGGAGAGATATGAGACCCTGGGAGACAGAGTTTGTGTTCGTGTGTGGGAAAGAGTTAAGAGGAAGAGTCGTAGCTTCTCATATCTAAGGAGCGAAAGACATCTCTGTGTGAGAGGGGGTGTGCAAGTGGCACACAGGGGAATAGTAGAGAGAATGAGACCCCGGGAGATGAAGTTTGTGTTTGTGTGAGAGAAAGAGATTTCACATGGAGAATCATAGTTAGAGACACATAGCAGGGAGCAAGATATACTTAGAGAGAGATAGAGTGATGAAGGTCGAGGGAGAGAGTACGGTCAGTGTGTTGCGAAGATAAAAGATCATTGTCGACATACAGGTAGCACGAGAAATACCCGAGAGACGATGAACACGTATAGGTCTAGAGAGATACTCCTATATAAGCATGAGTGATAGCTATATGAGACGAATATATGGATTAAAGGGGATTCAAATATTTAAACTGGAGATCACGACATCGATAATATCATAACGCAAATTGGTGTATGAAACATGCATATTCATTTGAATTTGGGGATACGTGTAATGTTATATAGTTTATCAATATTAGTGATCCATAGATTCTTTAATTAGAGACAATGCATGATTTATATGCAATTAATGTCTAAACGGGATTACACTATATGTTGCGTGTGTGAAACACATTATACATGTTTGAGAAGTAAAAACCCGCACGAAATACACATTAATTGGAGACAGTTAGCGAGGAATGCATACATTGGATTTCAACATAAAGTGGTTTCAAATATTTGGAAATCAAAATTAAGATGGATACAGCCTTATGAATCTGAGATCATGCCATTTGTAAACCATATTTATGTATAAAGGGTGTTGTGCTTTTGAAAGTATATATAAAAAAATGATGTATATAGAATTTTATTCCAATCGCAAATGGACCCAGCCCGAACAAAAATAGAATACAAACTGGATTCGAATTGAGTTGGCACGGTAAACGTGCACTCTTGCTCTGCAAAAATTTGAACGAAGCGGGGAAGTCGCAGTAACCACCCGAAACCAAAATCTGCGAGATGGAAATTACTGCCTATCCTTGACACGCAAAGCCTATCGACTCGATTTCTGTCGGTTTTGATAGGGGTAGGTTTGTAATTTCACTCAAACGTGACATAACCGCCTCTCACCCGGATTCATGCACGGTGGGCGCCAAAACACAGTGTCTCCTCGGCCGAAATCGACTCCCTCCCCGATTCATACACGGTGGGCGCCAAAAACAAACTCTCGTCGGCAAATATTCGGTGTATGCGAGATTACCGTCCTATCCCCAACCGACGAATATTGCTGTGATGTAGGAAATTTTAAACGGGGGCTAAGTTTGTAAATTTCCTTGCATTTGAGACAAGCGCGCCCTAAAGACATGGTTCCCCCTTCCTCTCTCCCTCCATTTCCCCATTCGTGCTCCGTGGGTGCCAAAACACCCTTTCCACCCCAGCCTCCTCCGTCCACCACCGCATCCACCTCCGTCCTCCTCCACCATGCCGGAGCTGATACCCCGACGCCGTCGGCCATTACAAGAGATCGACCTCTCTCATCCACGGCTTCAGACCGTGATCCTTGCATCCGGTCCTCTCGCATCATCCCCGCCGTCGTCCACCTTGCCGGCGCCGCTCCTACGACTGTCTCGTCCACCGCGCCCCACCGCCACCGTCTACCCTCCTAGATCTGCTTCCACGCCGCCGACAGCAATCACTACCGCATCACCGTCAAATTCTCAGCAGATGCATACACGGCGCCGCACCAGAGGCGGTACTCTTTTGTATCTGTCAACTTATTTATCGCAGCAAGAAAATAGATCGCCACTGCTTTACTCTGATTTCTTGTCCATCACTTACTTGCTAGTTGAAAGCAAACATTGGTTGGGAAGTTGCCTTTGTCCGGTTTGCACCTTCAAATCCGCCACGGCATGCTCAACACTATGCTCGCAATGCTTATGGTTTTCCCCTTTTATATTCCACACTAGTTAAATGACAGTAGAATAAATTTCAAAATTGGGTCAGTCGATTTTTGAGAGCTCGCCAGAGTTCGCCGGTGCGAAGGAAGGGGCTCAGGTGGGGACGGTGGTTGTGGGGGCGGTGGTGGGGCCTCGCCGAATGAAGAAAACTCGACGCGGGTGGGGGCGGGGGTGGGGGTGGCGGAGGAACACAGGCGATGGGGGCCGGTGGTTCGGCCTGCGGCCCGTGCAGTGTTCTGTATGGGAAGAATCAGAGACGAGGAAGAAGAAGGGTTAGGAGACGTAGGATCTTCATCCAACCACCTGAAATGGTCGACTGACCCAAATGACAAAAGTCACGCGACTTGCATGCAGACATGCAGAATATGCTTCCTCTTCTGTTCTTTAACATGTTCCTCTTCTGTTCTTCTTTAGTAAGCACAGTATGTTCCTTGTCAGGAAGGGGAGCAGGGACATCTGCAGTCGACACCTCTATTGGGCCGGTTCTGCTAAATGATTTCACACTTCGAGTTGGTCTGCCATAATACCCCAGAAATGGTGGGAGCCGCGCGGTCTTTGATAGACTAAACTGATAGTAACAGTTGTGCGCCTTCAGATGAATAGAGCTGGCCTGTAGGTGATCGATAGGCTGCATATTAGCAGCGGCAAAACCCTATGTTTTCCAACCAGATCCGCTTTCCCGATATATTTATGGTGGTTATGGTGTACCCCTATTATCTGCACTATGATCTGCCTACTAGCTCTGCGCTCTCGTTATCATGGGCTGGCAATAAACTTTCTATACGGTATATTATGAACCTATCGTCTACTAACTATCCTTACATCTGGGGGCCCCAACAGGGAGCTTATTTTTTGTGTAGTTGTGCCAGATTATATTAATCTACTGACCATATTACAGCACACATGGGCTCTCTTATCAGAATCCAGTGATAGCACACAAGGGTTTATAGGGAGCCTCTATTATATTACAATATCCTCTAGATTACAAAGATAATCTCACTACTATTTGTGTTTTCATGCTTTACAGATATTGTACGTAACCACAATGAATATAAGAATGCGCACATCAGAAGAATATTGCGGAACAGTTCAATGGGTAACAAACTTGGCATCAAGGGATTGAGGTCCATTGTGGATGCAATGAAACCCACATTCTCCCGACCTATAGATTCGTATTCAGAATATGATCCTAATGACTATTCTGAGCTCAAGGAGTCAAAGGCAGATGGCCTATCCTGTTCACCCAATAAGGTGCATGTTCTAATTTGGCAAGGTTTTATTCGTTGCACATATCTTGCATAAGGTGTCTTGCATTTCTTTTGCTTCGTTGCACTGCCATCTGCTTAGTTTACTCATGATATATGTGAAGATGCCATGCCCATCCATTATCAACATCTATTACATTTGTCGTCATACCATGTTTTTTCATTCAAATGCCGTTCTTGTGTTTCAGACATCCAAAAGGAAGAGGGCGATTGCAGAACCTGAAGGAGTACAAGCAAAGTCCTTAAAAAGGTGGTGCTACCGTAGAAATCACATAGCACCCGACGTATATTGGTGATCGAACCAGCGCCGCAAAACCTAGGATATCGCAACTATGCTGGTCGCTGCTTCACTCTTGTGAGTACCTATTGTCCTATCGCTGTCCTTACATTCATACCTGGTGGATTATGTGACATCACTATGCATTATAGCTTGCTTATCCACTGTTTGCTCCAAATTATCAGATATATATTAATGCTTAAATTAATGTAGAATAAACCCAATTCCTATGAAGAAATTTAGTTCCGCATTGTTCTTGTAAGTATCTGTTGTCCTTCATCACTCTACTTATATTTGTCAGCTAGTTCTCCATGTACACTTTGCAACTTATTTTCCCTTGTCCTCCATTTTTCTACACATCAGATCTACATTTAGTCTTGCCAAAATATTGAATAAAACCAATGTTACTGAAGAAGTTTAG
The DNA here is from genome assembly GCF_018294505.1 of Triticum aestivum. Lineage (NCBI taxonomy): Eukaryota > Viridiplantae > Streptophyta > Magnoliopsida > Poales > Poaceae > Triticum > Triticum aestivum. The sequence goes on along the minus strand of NC_057811.1, from coordinate 359,571,375 downwards.
CTCCGCATTGCTCTTGTCAGTTCCTTCTGCCTGTATGTTGTATTTACATTTGTACTCTGCATCTTAAGTTAAATAATCACCATTTATTCCTATATTTTCACATCTATATTTACTCTTAACAAAATGTAGAATAAAGGCAATACTCTTGAAGAAGACTGTACGGTAAACTTCTTGAATTGCCCCCCCCCCCAATCAATATGGACAAGGCCTTTATAGAGCCTGTCTTCACTACTAATGTAAGTTTGTCCTCCTCAATCCTTCAAACTTTGTTGTTTATATTTGGATAGCTATGAGTGCAAATGCTGTTTATTTTTGTCGTCTGCATCAAATTGCTTGTTCAAAGTTTATAAAGTAGAAGTACATAAACATAAGTTTGTCCTTCTCAATTTCAGTCTTTAGTTGTACAATCTAGTTCCTTATTCGTACCATGTAAATTAAAATAAACATAGAAAGTTATCTTCTTTAGCACTATGTGTATGCTTGTGTTCTTTATCTGTAATCCAGTGGTGTGGTGAGACTACCAACAACAGCACAATGTCATATCCTGCTATGTCTCAATTATGAACAATGCCATATTATATTAATGTTATCTAAATCGTGTCTCTTTATTTACCAATCTGAAATGGTATAAATTGACAGTGCACTCACCATTCATGCTTATACGTTGTTTAGAACTACATCTATACTTGTGTTCTTGATCTGTAATCCAGTGGTCTGGTGAAGGTGGCAGCTCCTGCACAATGCCATTTCCTATCGTCTTAACTATGAACAATGCCTATTATGTTAATGCTATTTTAAACCGTGTCTCATTATTTCTGACAAAGAAATGAGATGAATTGACAGCGCTGATGCTTATATGTGCAAAACCTGTTATCTACCTACTTGTTTCTCTTTCAGGGTGACAACACTGCTGCTAGGAAGAACTGCCACAATGATAGTGACACGAACCCATTGTTTGTCCCTCTAACACATATTCCAGAGGAGAAGGGAACACATATTGAGGGTAGGGATACAACCACGAAGTCACATCTTGATGTAGTGTCAAACTTACTCAGTGACACAAGCTCGATGAAGTCACCGCCTGAATCTGTTCAACTTCTTCAGTCTGAAATTCAAGCAGAAATACATGCTTCCGCTCAAATACGACTGGAACTCGAATCTCTATGCAAGAATAACCGTAAGTACATGACGTTTATTGATGCTATGCAGCTTAAGTTGGTGGATATCAGCGCCAAAGAAGCGCAGTCTAATCAGGTTGCTAAGCTGCTTGCCCTGCAGCTCCTGGGCCGGTCTAACCTTTCTTGAACTGTGTTGAAGTGCTGTCGGTTCTGTCTATTATTTTGTCCGCCTGTTAACTTCCACTGGTGGCAACCTGCCCAGTTTATGTAATCTGTTGTCTGGTTGCCCTTTATTATCACTGGCGCCGGACTTTGATGCCGAGGGGATGTAATATGCTGTAATTTCTTTGTTGTATAGTCTAGGTTTATTCTTGGTCGCTATGCTGTAACTTAGGCCGGAAGGTTCAGTGGATCTCAGTGTTGTCGGTCTTCAGGCCGACCCGTTACTCATATGGGCCAAAACCTGGGCCTATAATCATCTTGGGCCATTAGCAGGTCTAAACCTATAGTTGTTTCCTGCCTTTAACAGGCCGAGTAAAGTTCTGTCCAGCTGGGCCAGAGAATACCATGGGCTTTTAACAGGCTAAAACCTAGATTGGGCTAGCGTTGAGCCAAAAAAATCACGGGCCAATACAGGCCAAAATTGCCTAAGGCCCATGTTTGGCCCAAATAGGAAGAGCAGTTAACAGGCCAAAATATATGTCGGGCCTGTTTGGCCCAATAAAATTATGGGCTTTAAGCAGGCCGGTATCTACGCGGGCCATAGGCCTAAAAGTATCATGGGCCATTATCAGAGGGGCTGTAAGTAGGCCGGATTCAATGCGGGCTGTAATTAGGCCCAACTGTTACACGGGCCATTAACAGGCCGATAGGCCAGTTGGGCTGAAATTTATCCACGAAGACTATGGGCCGTTAAGAGGCCTAAAGTTACTTTGGACAAGAAATAGCTCGGTTTCTGCATGGGCCGTTAAATGGCCTAAAGTTAAACCGGGCCGACAACGTCCCAGATGCACCATGTGCCACTAACAGGCCAAAACTATTATCGGGCTGAACTTGTAAACGGGCATTTAACAGGCCGAAATACAAACTTGTCACTACTGTAGGAGACTGCTAATGCGACACTACGATCAGAGACCCTTTGCCGAAACTGTGTGCGATGCAATAATCGCAAACGGTGGTGTAAAAAACCATCAAAAAGGTGCAAAATGTTTGCGATGATGGATGCATCAAACACGGTTAAGATTTTAGTTGCGTGTGCGATGCAGGGCATATGGTTAATCCATTCAAACTGTCTGCGATGAGGCAGAACAACAGAAACGGGCAGCCATAACAATGTGTGTGCGATGCAGGACACACGGTTAATCCATTCGAACAGTTTGCAATGAGGTAGAACAATAGAAATGGGCAGCCATATCAATGTGTGTGCGAAATACGGCATACGGTTAACTCGGACGAACTGTTTTCGATTAGGGAACAGAACAGAAACGGTTCAACTTAACAAGATGTGTGTGATATGCAGCATATAGTTCACATGGATGAACTGTTTGCGATGAGCCAAAAGAACACAATCGAGTCGTGTAAACAAGATGTGTGTGATACGTGGCAAACAGCCAACTCGGATGAACTGTTTGCGATGAGAAATTACAACACAGACAATCAATACAGTTACTTCGTGTGTGATTCTATGTGTACAAAAAACTTTGAAAAATGCAAACTAGTTGCTTGCGGTGGCTAGGAGTATCGCACATGATGCGTCTGCGAGTACTCCTGTGCGATGATTAGTATGTTACACATACGTTTCCTTATGTGAACATGTGTGTGAATTTGCAATATGGACAGTTAATATGCAAATGCCTTCTGGACATCGGGCACACGCTTAAACTCAATGAACTGTGTACGATACTAATACTTTCCATGAAAATTTATGAACTTGGGTAACAGCATTTGAGTAACATATATATAGTGGTTACACTATTCGACAAAAGGAGGATCTTTGTAACACGGTTTTGACAACCATATGGTCCATATCTACATACTTAACATAGTAACAACTATCACATTTTAAGAGGCTAAGGGCCAACAACCATATGGTTCATATCTACATACTTAACATATATAGTAATAGCTAGCACATTTTAAGAGGCTGAGGGCCAACAACCACAACTATCCATTGGAAGCAGCTTGATCACAGTGAATCGGCATCTCGTAAATGAAAAGGAAGAGCCCTCCTGTGCCTTGGTAGAGCAAGAGTAGAACAGTGTCTCCAATTTTCCAATATGGATGCATTGCCACGCGAAGCGAGAAGTTGTTAATTTGAATGGTTCCATTTTTGCGGGAAATGCAGTACCTTGCAATCTTTGGCGTTATTAGCAGGCACAAGTGTAATTCGACCACGCCGGGAAATCGATCCAGGAACTGCTACAGGGGGAAATTTCTGTTGACATGTAGAATAAAAAACAACTGTAACATATCGTTGAAGACATATATAGTTTATGAGAATCAACATTAAAATAAGACTTTTTACCAGCGCTTTGTGCACACAATTGGTCTTGTTCAGTGTGTGCACCATAGGTCTAATTAATCCCATCCAAAATCCAGCATTCATATGCTGTGCTATCTCTGTCAGATTATCAACAAAGTTTATGACATGCTTGAAGTCCTTCGAGTGAAATTTGGTATGCTTAGTAACATATAGATCGTTCACTATGCGTCCAACATATCCTGATTAAAAGGTGGAAAGGTATTATTTATTCAGAACATGGCAGAAGAATATATAGTGCGCAAAAATTGGTAAGCAGAATTTGTTACTGCCTAGGAACGGAGTCAGAATATGATATCACAATTGGTTTCTTAAACAGTGATCAATTGGTTGCTTAAATAGTAATATGACAGCATGGAGAAAGTTGAAAGGACACTAACTTTGATCATACTTTGATCGGCTGATGACGTTGGGGAAATAAACATCCATGTTAATTAGACCAGGCTATGGTGCACACACTAGAATTTTATTGCCAGCTTTCAGTTCATAACACTTAGACATTTTTCTCCAAAGGTCCGCATTAAAATAGGAGTGACCATCTTTATCAAGTTTTATGCTAACCGTCATTGTAAATCCATATTGCTTTGTCAATATGACATCTTGGGAGTCATCAGCAAAGTAAAGCCCAAGATTTCCTTCTACTCTTGTTCTTGCAAAGCAAGGGATGTACTGCTTGAAATGAAAATTAAGATCATAAATTAGATATATTGAAATAACTGAGCAAGATGCAAATATGGGAGTAACTGATAGAACATATCCATATATAGATGCAAGCAAAGTACAAAAATATAGAATTAAAAATAGATAATGTAACAAAGATTTGATGCAAATATCACTACTGGAATTTGCTCATTTGCCGTCTACCTATTCTTTGCCATCTGCTGGCGGACGGCAAAGAAGGTCTTTGCCGTCAGCTTGAAAAAAACGAACGGCAAAGAACTGGCTGATGGCAAAGAATGTCTTTGCCATCAGCCAATTCTTTGCCGTCAGCTGGCGGACGGCAAAGAGAGAGGTGGGCCCCACTAATGAGCTGCTTAGAAAAAAACCTAACGGCCCCCCTCTTTGCCGTCTGCTAGCAGACGGCAAAGAGCAAAAAAGCGGACGACAAAGAGGGGCCGACGTCAAAGAGACAACCTAACTAACGGTCGTCCCCCCACCCCGCTCCCTCCCTCTCTCTCTCTCTTTCTGTTCCTCCCCACCCCGACGACCACCGCCACCCGCC
>NC_057811.1:359534753-359565264 GCF_018294505.1 Triticum aestivum | reverse complement strand
CCCGAAACAACACCCCGACCCCGACACGGCACCCCGACCCCGACACGACACCCACGACACCAGAGGCCGACAAGGTCATATATTTGTGAATCATCAGTTAGGTCATATATTTGATGCCACTGAACCCTATGAGCCCGTCATTGATTATAGTGATGATGATGATTATGCATTTATGGATGATAGTGATCGGGATTATTAGTAGTGTCAGGTATTCAATTTTTTTATGTTGTACTTGATGATGATACATAAGTGATATACATATAATTATTCATGTCGGTATTTTTTTAATGTTGTACTAATTTCGTTTACTCTTTGTCATGGCAGGTGTTGAAAGATGGTGGGCGCTGGTCAGGAGCGCTCCGAGGCCCCTTCTTCGTCGGCGCGTGGTGGGAGGTCTTCCATTCCACACGCACCTCTCCGCCGAGCGTTGCTGGACAGTATGGCGACACCGTCAGGCCCTTGTTCGTCGACAGCGGTGCCAAGCAGGGGACGAGGTAAGGGAGGGAAGAAGAGAGGAGTTGGAGCACGTGGTCGCGGGAGAGGAGGTAGGGTGACTGCTAGGGCGCCTTCCTCGCCGCCACCCCCAGCTGTTTCACCCGAGCACGTGAATGCTAGGGTGGACTCATCCGAGGAGGAGGCAACACGGACTCCGGTCCACGAGCCTTCGGCCCACGAGCCTCGGGTCGACGGGCCTTCGGCCCACGAGCCTTGGGTCAACGCGCCTTCGGCCCACGAGACCCCGTAGGAGCACACATCTGGATGGGGTACCTGGCCGGATGAGCATTAGGGGCCGAGTGGCCATGCTGATGATGGCGGGGAGCCGACTAATATTGACGAGGAGGGGGGCACCGTCTACCAGCGTGGTTGTACACGGCTCCCGTCCGTGCCGGCGACCCGCGAGCAGAGGTGGTTGATTTTCCCTGATGGGGAGAGGTAAGTGCATTTAATCCTTTTGTACCTTATGCATTCACGTTTCTTCAAATATCTAATGCGTTGGCCTTGTCATGCTGTAGGGGTTGGGACCACCATCATAGTGTCTGCCGGCCCAACTCCGTCCTTGGAGTGCTTTGCCGGCAAAACTTCCCGGGGTTTGTCACGTTACCTGGTGAGGGTCGGCTTCCAGAGCTTGGATTGAGCTGGGAGCACTACTTGGCTGCCCCAGCCCCGCCGGGTGAGATTATCGACGGTGTCTTGTGCGACACGAGGGCAAATGTGGTGATCAGAAAGTTCTGGGTAATTTCTCCTTTACACATTTAAAAATCTTCAAATAGCTAGTTATTAATTGTACTAACCAATATTGTATCATTTGATTGCAGACATTCTACAGGTGTGAGGAGGGATACGAGGAGGAGGCGGCAAATGTTATCGAGAACGTCTGCAAGCGCCTACTACAGAACTTACGGCACGAGGCTCGGGTGCAGGCTGTTCGAGACTACTACGCCTTGCGTGGTATCAAGAAGCCCAAGCCGGCGTGCCGCTTTAAGTTCCTGAGTAAGGAGCAGTACATGAAGGTAATTCTTAAGGCTTTGTACTTACTTCCTTCATTTAGTAATTCATAGCCGTAGCGCTCAAGTTTCTATTTGCTAACTTAGGCGCCTCCGAGATGGTGTGCGGATCGGATGGATTGTTGGGAGGTGTTGGTCAATGAGTGGTGCTCAAAAGAATGGCTAGCCGTCCACAACGCGGCCAAGGACAAACGTGCCCAAATGGAAGGTGTGCCACACCATCAAGGCAGCTCCAACTTATATGAGTTCGGGCGGAACTGGGTATGTGGTTCGCTTCATGATTCATGCAATTCATTCACCATGCTAGCTTGAGACCTTCAATTACTAATTTACTTTGTTTCTCTCTTTCAGGCACGCTACAATAAGGCGGATAAGGTGCCAGAGGTGTACGACCTGTATGCCATGGCCCACACTGCCTCCTTCAAGAAAGTCAAGGTATTCTCTCCGTCTGACCTCGATGATGCAAACCACTTCACCAACATCTCCTCCCATGACAAGATCGTGAAATATAGAGATGAGGGGAAGGCGAGGAAAGGGGAGGACTTTAACCCGAGCCAGGGTCCCATTGATCCAGAGCTGGTGATGATATCTGGTGGCGGGAGGTCCCATGGCTCCATAGCCATTGGAGATGGACTTATCCGTTGTCCTAGCACTCTCCCGGAGATCAAGGCGCGCCAGTCGAGCTCCGCTCCTGAGATAAGGCCTCGTGAACGGCCAGTCCAACTCGCCATCAAGGTTAGTTATACGTACTCTGTTATCTTTCTCCATTACATTGTCTGTGCTTCCATCAATGATTACAAATGGTAACGAGGAGTGGTGTTGTAGGCTGCTATACAGAGTGAGAGAGATAGAACGGAGAAACTTCTGGCGGAGGCGGCGGAGAGGCAGCGGGAGTTGGAGGAGAGGACGACAACGATGTTGGAGGAGGAGAGGGCACAAAATGACATGCTTGCAAGGGCCATGTACGAGCTCCTTGTGGTAAGTTTCTTCTGCAGATTAGCCAAAACATTCATGTAGTGTTTGTCTCGTTACTAACTAGTATGACTGAGTCATCAAAACCAAATGTGCAGTCTGTGTGCGAGAAGACCGGTCAGACCGCTCTGCTGATGCCAGTGATTGCTCCTGGGACCACGGTGAGTTTAATTTGAATGGACATTACTTGCTAGTCTTAACATTTGAGTGTCATCATACTAACGAGACATTGGAAATGATCTTTGGTGCAGCGTAACTCCAGACAAGCATCGCACGATCCTTCTCCAGCTACCGGCACGAGCCTGCCCGCTCCTACACCTCCATGATCATTGTAAGTTTCTCTAGTGTTTTGCTTAACAAATGCATAAAGACCTAGACTTAGCCTTATTTCCTCCAAAATGCTTACCACAATGACCTAGACTTAGCTTTATTTCCTCCAAAATGACTTAATAAGCTTACTGACCTCCAAAACCATCCATTTTACCTAAGTTAGCTCTAAAACGATCTATACTTAGCTTTGTTTCCTCCAAAATGACCAAAGTTAGCTCTAATATGCTTAGTTAACTAGGTTTGCTCAATAATGACATGTACTTAGCTTACTTATGTCAAAAATGGCATAATTATCTTAGTTAGCTCATAAACGATCCATTTTACCTAAGTTAGTTCTAAAATGTTCCATTTTACCTTAGTTAGCTCATAAACGATCCATTTCACCCAAGTTAGCTCTAAAATGACCCATTTTACCTTACTTAGCTCATAAATGATCCATTTTACCCAAGTTAGCTCTAAAATGACCCATTTTACCTTACTTAGCTCATAAATGATCCATCTTACCTAGGTTAGCTCTAAAATGATGCATTTTACCTAAGTTAGCTCATAAGCGATCCATTTCACCTAAGTTAGCCCATAAACGATCCATTTCACCTAAGTTAGCTCACAAACGATCAATTTCACCTAAATTAGCTCATAAATGTCATATATTCTTCTTCTTCATTTTCTTCTTCTTCTTCTAATCTTCTTCTTCTAACTTTCTTATTTCCCATTTTGCAGAATTCATTCGCTTCACGGAAGCTAGCATAGATGGAGTGCTTGTTTGGATGAACTATGTTTCTTTTGTATCGATGAACTATGCATGTATGGTAGGATGACACTATTGTAATATGTATGGTTGGATGCATGTATGTGGAACTTGCTATGTATGGTTGATGGAACTATGCATGTATGATGAAATTATATGTGTTGGATATCTCATATGTTTGCTGTGAACTTGCCATGTGAAAAATATATATGTATCATGTATTTGCTGTGAAAATGGTTGGGTATAAGAAAAAAAGAAAAAGAAAAGGCAATGCAGGCTCTTTGTCGTCTGCCACCGACGGCAACAGGCTCTTCGCCGTCCGCGGCGGACGGCAAAGAAGCCACGTGGCAACCACCTGTGCTTCCTGGCAGCTGACCCATTTGGTCAGTTTGCCTATAGTGGCAGACGGCAAAGGCTTGATGCTCTTTGCCGTCAGCCACGAACGGTAAAGACTGCCGTTAGCCACCTAACGGACTAACAGCGAATTTATTGCCTTCGGCTTTCTTTGCCGTCGGCCGCTGATGGCAAAGGCCCCTTCGCCGTCCGCTTCAGAAAGCAGACGGCAAAGAAGCTCTATACGGTAGCCTACTTTGCCGGAGCCTTTTGCCGTCCGCGGCAGACGGCAAAGGCCTTTGTCGTCCGCCATCCTTTCCTTTGCCGTCTGCCGTGGCAGACGGCAAAGTAGCTGATTCCTGTAGTGTATATAGATAATGTAGCAACAGACGGTATATGTTCATAAATTTAGGCCATGCCGACCGTGGTAGGTTGAGATTGAACATACCGAGCGCTCCCTGAAGTCATCCGGAATGGTGAGATAGAACTTCGTTTCTGACTGGCCATGACCACAGTTGCTCGATTTGTGCTCGCACTGTGCACACATGAATGAACACCCACGAATTAGTTAGAACAAAAATGATTCCACGACGATTTCTGTCGGTTGATTAACAGCGACGGACGGACTGCGATAAGAGATGAGTGAATATTTCGCTAATTGAGTTGATTACCTTCTCCACGAGAAAAAATCCCCGGCCCAATCCCGTAGAAAACCCTAGTCGACCAGTCTAGAATGTCGGTGCAGATAGGCGGCGGAAAGCGGTGGAGGCGAAATCCGGTGCCGTTTGGAGCGCGACCTACGCCCGCCGCCAACAGCCATCGAGCTTAGGGTGCAGAGTTGCGGAGGAGTCCGTGGTGAGTGAGTGGGGACAAAGTGGACGAGGGTTTTCTTTTCCTTTTGCATGTGTGAGTGAACACACATGGTTCGCAGAGGCGACAGAGATGAATCGTGTGCGATAGTAAATCACCGAGATTGAATGGGAATCCAAATTTCCTTTGTCCTTCGTCCATGAGTTTTTTTATACGATGAACATAAACCCTACTAATCACCGTGTTCAAACTTGACACTTTTCTGGGTTCATTTACAATATTTAGGGGATTATGTGCATTTTGTAGGCATTAATGCACGTAATTCAAATCCAAACAATCTGTGCATGAAAGGGTGCACAAGAACGGTCTGGAAAAACCATACTCGTGGTATTTAGTAATTTCTCAAGCCTTTTACAAGGAATGGGTAGAGATTTCAATGGAATGCGTGGCAATAGTCAACCACAAACGCGTCATTTACTTGGTTATCAACTATAGAACAATGAAATATGTGCTTGAAAAACATGACGGCTGGCAAGGTGCCATGGTATGGCCTCACTGTGCCCTGGTTAAAAGCTGAGAAGATTTGATTTATGTCATCATGCACGGCCTTCATAAATCGAACCATCACCGAGGAAGTTCAATGCTTTCGAGAGGGAAATCACCAAGATTGAAGGGGAATCCAAATTTCCGTCCTAGTTTGTCATTCAGTTTTTTTCCAACGATCAACATACCGCCTAAAATGAAACGTATTCAAATTTAACATTTTTCCGAACTCATTTACCATATTAAGGGGATTCTGTGCATTTTTAGGCATTAATTATGCACATAATTCAAATTCGAACAATCGGTGCATGAAAAGGTGCACAAGAACGGTTTGGAAAACCATGCTCGTGCTATTTAGTACATTCTCATGCCTTTTCCAAGGAATGGGCAGATATTTACTGGGTTAACAACTATACAAAAATGAAATACATGCTTGGAAAAACATGGCGCCTGGTGTGGTGCCATGGTATGACCTCACCGTGCCCTGGTAAAAATGTCGTCATGCGCGCCTATCATAAAACGAACCATCATCCGAGGAAGTTTCATGGCTTCGAGGGGAAATCACTAAGATTGACGGGGGGTCCAAATTTCCTTTGTCCTTTGTCCACGAGTTTTTTTCTATGATGAACATACAACCTGCAAATCACCGTGTTCAAATTTGCCACTTTTCCGGGTTCATTTGCCATATTTAGGGGATTATGTGCATTTCCTAGGCATTAATGTGCATAATTCAAGTTCAAATAATCGATGCATGAAAGGGTCCACAAGAACGGCGTAGAAAACCATGCTCGTGCCATTTAGTAAATTCCCATGCCTTTCACAAGGAATAATGGATAGATATTTCGTTGAAATGTGTGGCAATAGTCAACCACAAATGTTTGTTTCTTGGGTTTTCAACTATAGAAAAAAATGAAATAAATGCTTAAAAAACATGACGCCTGGCATGGTGCCATGGTATGACCTCACCATGCCCTGGTAAAAATTTGAGAAGGTTTGGCTTATGTCGTCATGCACGCCCTTCATAAATCGAACCATCACCGAGGAAGTTCAATGCTTTTGAGAGGGAAATCACCAACATTGAAGGGGGATCCAAATTTCCGTCCTAGTTTGTCATTCAGTTTTTTTTCCAACGATCAACATACCGCCTCAAATGCAGCGTGTTCAAATTTGACATTTTTCGGCTCATTTACCATATTTAGGGGATTATGTGCATTTTCTAGGCATTAAATGGACATAATTCAAATTCGAACAATCGGTGCATGAAAAGGTGCACAAGAATGGTCTGGAAAACCATGCTCGTGTTATTTAGCACATTCTCATGCCTTTTACAAGGAATGGGCGGATATTTCAAGGAAATGTGTGGCAATAGTCAACCATAAACGCGTCGTTTACTCGGTTAACAACTATACAAAAAATGAAACACATGGTTGGAAAGCATGACGCCTGGTGTGGTGCCATGGTATGGCCTCACCATGCCCTGGTAAAAATTGGAGAATGTTTTCCTTATGTCATGATGCGTGCCTTTCATAAAATGAACCATCATCCGAGAAAGTTTCATGGTTTCGAGGGGGAAATCACCAAGATTGAAGGGGGATCCAAATTTCATTTGTCCTTCGTCCACGAGTTTTTTTCTATGATGAGCATACAACCTGCAAATTACCGTGTTCAAATTTGGCACTTTTCCGGGTTCATTTGCCATATTTAGGGGATTATGTGCATTTCCTAGGCATTAATGCACATAATTCAAGTTCAAACAATCGATGCATGAAAGGGTCCACAAGAACGGCCTAGAAAACCATGCTCGTTGAAAGATCGTGGATGTCGCCTAGAGGGGGGTGAATAGGCGATTTAAAATAATTACGGTTTATGCTTGAACAAATGCGGAAGAAACCTAGTGGTTAAATTGTCAAGCACAAAACCTACAACAACTAGGCTCACCTATGTGCACCAACAACTTATACTAAGCAAGATAAACAATTATGTGATAGCAATATATATGAAAAGAATCAATATGGCTATCACAAAGAGTGCATAAGTAAAGGGCCCGGGTAAGAGATAACCGAGGCATGCGGAGACGACGATGTATCCCAAAGTTCACACGCTTGCTGTCGGGTGGTAGGTGCGACATATGCCAACAGGTGGCTTATCATTGTGGGTGCCAATAAGACGTCGCCGGTGCCTGGAAACGGGATGAGGCGAAGACATGCACGCCGACAGATCTTACCCAGGTTCGGGGCTCTCCGAGGAGATAACACCCCTAGTCCTGCTCTGTGGGGTCTCCGCATGATCACTAGATCAGGAAAAGTAGCTACAATCGCTCTTAGAGCTGTTGGGTTCAAGGGAGAAGAAGAACAAGGCTAGCTCTCACTTCTCTCTCTCTATGGTGTGTGTGCTATGCTCAGAAGCCAACCCTTTGCATGGGTGCCCCGGGGGGTTTATATAGGCCTACCCCCTGGGGGTACAATTGTAATCCGGCTGGGCTCTGGTCCCAGCCATCAGCGTCTACGCTCGCCGGCTTCTCTGCCGGCTATTGGGGCCCGCCAACTAGTGGGTCCCGCCGGCTGCCGGCCTCTTGGTCGACAGGCCGGCCCCACCGCCTTGGATCTTGTCAGCGGCTGCTTACTGTAGCCTCGCTCCTGATGACGAGGGCTTCATTGAGGTAATCGTGGCTACAGTGGGCCGCCTCGAGGGCCCTCACTGTAGCCTTACCTCGTCTTGTCTCCTTAATGTGGCGCATGCTTCGAGGGAGGGGGTAGCCGACTTCTGGGGGCCGGCTACGCCCTTGGCCGACTGGGGGAGGCCGGGCCGCCTCCGCGCCTCTCTCTGGCTGAAGGGGCCCGCCGCCCGTGGGCCGTACGGGCGTCTGTCGTGGATGACGTTGAGGCTAGCATGGCTACAGTGCCGAGCCGGACGGGAGATGGCCGTCCCGTACGGCCTCCTGTGGCCATGCCTGCCTCGGGCTTCGAGGGTAGTGGGCCGCGCTGTGGCCACACCCGTCTTGTCACCGTTATGTGGCGTAGCTTTGGTGGTTGCGGTCTTGGCCGGCTTCTAGGAGTCGGCGCTTCTTCGAGGCCGGCTTCCTGGAGTTGGCCACCCCGCGGTTATCCGGGGGGGGTTGCTGAGGCTGGGCCGCCTTCCGTGAGTCGGCTTCAGAGGTAGCCGGCCAGGGGAGGTGGTCCAATGCTTGGAGTGCTTGAAGGCCCAGAGGCCTGATAATTTTTTAGAAGAACCAGGGGCAGTCGGTTAGGCTACCCGTGGCCATTTACTCCGACAGTAGTCCCCGAAGCTGATTGGGCTTCGAGGTTGGCTAGGAGTTGAGAAGCTCGATCAGCTTCCTATCTTGACAAGTCGGCAGCTGGGAGCCGGCTTTGGTTAGGTGCGCCGCCTTGGTCGAAAACTCCGGAGTCGGAGGGCGGGAGCTCGCCAGTGCGTGCACCGGGCCGCGGGCCAGCCACTTGCCGTCTGCGAACCACGTGGCCCCTCTCGGCCAGAAAGCCTGCCAGCCCACGCACGCGACGGGACGTCGCCGCAGGGCGGGGGCCCGCCACGTCCACGCCCGGGCCTAGGTGCGGATTCTCTGCAGCCCGAAACCGCCCGCACGTCTCCTTGCGGCAGTTTCGGCATGCCTTTAGGGCGTAATAATCGCGAGGCGTGGGGGAGTGGGTGCAGTTAATCCCACGTCTCCCCCCACGTCCGGCCTCCCCGGCCTCACCTCGCGAGGCTATAAGTAGAGGGAGAGGGAGAGCGGCATGCTCTCGCACGCTCCTCCTCCTTCCACCATCTCCTTTCTCTTGCCGTTTCTTGCGACAGCGCCTCGCCGCCGCGCTCTTCCACTACTCGTTCCTCCGCCGCCGCGCTCATTTTCAACATGCCTCCCACCACGGAGCAATATGGCGGGGATTGGGACGGCTCCAACGTCCACGAGGATCACGTCGAGTTCCTCCGCAAGACGCAGCGGCTGCCCGGCGCGGACAAGGTGGAGGTCCGTCTCGCGCCGGCGAAGGAAATTACGCCGGAACCGCAGGAGGGCGAGCGGGTGGTCTTCCCCTCGCATTTCTTGCGCGCCATCGGCCTGCCCGTGAGCGCCTTCTTCCGCTCCTGGCTCGATTTCTACCAGCTCCAGCCGCACCACCTCACCCCAAACGCGGTGGTGCTGCTGTCTGCCTTCGTCACCCTGTGCGAAGGCTACCTCGGCGTCCTCCCTACCCTCGAGCTCTGGGGGGAGTTCTTCCAGTCCAAGCTGGGCACGCGCATGCAGGGCGTGCCGGCTCAGACTGGTGCCTTCATCGCGTCGCGGAGGTCGATCGCCGACAACCCCTTCCCCGTCATCACGCTGATCCAGTCGGTGAAGAAGTGGCAAAAGTCGTACTTCTACGTGCGGAACATCGCCCCACGGGGCTACTACATCAACCTGCCGGCTTACGTAGCCGGCCCACCGGCGGGCAGGCGGCCCCAGTGGTCCTTCCGGGCCGTGACTCTGACGCCGGCTGGGTCCGCAGCCGTCGCCCGAGTGCGAGTGATGACCCAGTCGGAGGGCTTGATGGGGCCCGACCTGCTGGCCGCCTTCGTCACGCGCCGGGTACTTCCGCTCCAGAGCCGTCCTCATCTGATCTGTCAGATGAGCGGCCAGCTCGATCCGAGCCGGATGTGCACCAAGGACATGCCGCACGAGGAGGTCGCCTATATGGTGAACTACCTCGCGAACTGCAAACTCTCTGAAGAGTGGCAGTTCGGCAAGGAGCCATACAGCCGAGCCAATCCACCGCCCATGGTATGCTCTCCTTGTCTCTTCTTTTTCTCTTAACTTTGTTGCCGAGTTCCTCTTGGCCGACTCTAACTTAGTCGGCTTGTTTTCGTCAGAGCCCTCTTCTTCGGACTGCCGGCGGGTCAGACGCGGGGCGTCGATTCGTCCCCGACCGGACGGAGCACGATCTGTAGGACCCCGACTTGGGGGCGGCCGCTATGGACGACAACATCGAGCCGGGTGGTGGCCAAGCCGGCGGCGAAGCAGGCGGCTCCGGGCATGGAGTCACCTTCGACGACTGGCCGGACGACGATGAGGCCGAAGTCGTCCCGCGCCGCCGGCCGGCGTCTGGACGTGGCGCGGGTTCCTCCGCTGCACCGCCTGCTCGGGGCGGAGGGCAAAAGCGTCGCGCCGCCCAGGGTTTGTTCGGTAGTCGGACGAAGAAACCTAGGGGCAGGGCGGCAGCGACCAGGCGGGAGGAGGCGGCCGCGAAGGCGGCTCGCTTCCGCAAGACGGTGAAGCAACCACAGACCGTGTCGGCGTAAGTTCGAATTCTTTTGTATACTCTTTTTTCTTTTCTTTTCTCTGGTGGTTCCTGAACCCTTGTCTTTTTCTCCAAACAACCAGAGCTCCGTTGTCGCTTGAGCGGGCGGCTGGCGCCTCCGTCGTCGAGTCGCCGAGGGGGTCTGGGAGCACCACTCGCCGCGTGGACCCCCGCGCCGACCTTCAGGAAGCGATAGAATGGAACGCGCGGGAGGCGCGGGAGGAGCGGGAGGTGCGAGAGGCGGAGGCACGGAAGGCGGCCGCCGCCCAGGCGGCGCAGGAGGAGAAGGTGGCGAAGGCGCTCGCCGACGCCGCAGCCAAGGCCCAGGCGGAGGCTGCCGCAGCGGTAGCGGCGGAGGAGGTCTTGATGGTCACCCCGCTGCGCGTCGCAGTGCCTGGGGCCATGGAGCCCTCGCCAGAAGGAGCCGGCGGCGACCAGCCAGGGCTGGGGAGGGACGACGACGTCGTCGTCCTGGAGAGGGCGCCGGTGCCTACCCCGCCAACTGGGGCGGCTCAAGGCAGCCAGCCTGATATGCCGCCTACGCAGTCGGCGGGGGGCGAGCCGGCCGCGAGGACTGAGATGGCGGTCCGGATGCCGCCGGGCCGTCGTGCGGGGAAGGCTGCGTCGGAGCCACAGAAGGCCGCGTCGGAGCCGCAGCCGGCCATGGGCTCCAGCTCGTCGGCCCAGGATGTGGAGGTGGCCAGCGCTACCTCGGGGTGGACGCCAGGCGGAGGGACGGCCGTGATGAACGTGGCCGCGCAGGACGTCCGGACCCGGCTCCAGGCCCAGGCGACGGCGCTGAGGCAGTTCACCGACGAGTTCCTTGCGACGCGGGCGGGCGGCCATCCGGGTTAGTCTTCCCATCTTGCTTCTTCTTGATCTTGATTTCTTCCGTGGGGGCGCGTCAGCGCACCCACTGGGTGTAGTCCCCAAGTTCCGAGTCGGCTGCTGAGCAGGCGGCTTGGAACTTCTTAGTGGATTTGGCTTTGCTATTCTTGTTCTTACTTCGATCTTCTGTCTATCTTGCAAGACTACCACAATCTTCATGCGGCCGCCTTCAACTCCCTGGCTCGGGAGCTGACCCAGAAGACCGCCGACCTTACTGAGAGCTGAGGTACGTGCTTTGTTCTTTATCTCATGTGGGGGCGCGTCAGCGCACCCACTGGGTGTAGTCCCCGAGATTCGGACCGACTGCTGAGGAGTCGGGTCGGATCTTCCTTGACGACTTCCTCTTACTGTTCTTTCTTTTTCTGCCGTCTCTGCAGCGGCCAACGCCGGTCTGAGGGCGCAGCTGGGAGAGTCTCAGACTGCCCTTCGTGCCAAGGATGCCGAGCTCGCCGCCTTGGTGCAGGAACGCGATCGCCTGGCCAAGAAGTTGGCGGACCAGGAGGAAGGCCACAAGGCGGCTCTGAAAGCGGTGCAGGACCGCGAAGCCGCCCTCCAGGCCGAGTACGAGACGGAGGCGGCTGGCTGGGCTGAAGCCAGGCAAACTCTGATCTCTGGCTATGGTAAGATCAAAGATCTGGTTGACGGTAAGCCGCCTACTTCTTCGTCCTTTCTTGCCGTCTGCCGCTTTTGGCTCGCTTTCTGACTTGGTGTTCTTTTCTTCTTCTTTCTTGCATAGAGTATTTCCCTGGCTATTCTACCGCCGCCAACCAGGTCATCGAGGCCACCGCCAGGCGCGGAGGCAGGCTGGCTTCGAGATTTCGCCAACCGCCGGCCGTTCGCTGGAGGAGCAGCTCTTGGCGATCCAGGCCCGCATCCAGCCGGCTCACCGACTGCTCCGCCGGCTTCAGCGTGCCGGGGCGCAAGTGTTGGCCGCCCTCTGGCCCGGCCAAGTGGTTCCTCGCACCCCTAGTCGGACTGCCGACTGGCTGGAGGTGGCAGTCGGCCGCTTCGAAGCCTGGAAGGCCTCGGCGGCTCGCTCCGGCGCCAGGCGAGCGCTGGAATTTGTCAAGGCCTGGTATCCCGGCCTGAGCCTGGATCAGCTGGCTACCTGGCGGCAGCAAGCCGACACGGAGCTGGAGCCGGCGCGGCCGGCTATCATCCGGCGGGCTTCAGCGATCGCCGACTACACCGATACCAGCGTCTTCGCCCCCGAGGTAGATGACAATGGTGTCGCCCAGCCGGAGGAGTGGTTCGCGCTGAACCCGGCGGACGGTGAAGACTCGGCGGAGGAGATCGACTCCAGCGACAAGGGCGAAGAGGAGGAAGAGGAAGGTGAAGACGCCGAGCCGGCTGGTGGAGCAGCCGACCAGCCTCAGCCTGACCGCGCCTCCAGCACCACATCGCGCGCGAGTGCGTCGCCTGCCACTGGTGGTGACCAAGCCGAGACCCGCTAGGCGGCCACTCCTTCAGCCGGCATGGCCGTCTCCACCGACCAGCTCGGCTTCCGCACCGCGCCCTAGTCTGCCATTTTTTGTTTTCCTATCATGTCACTTTTGGAACAATACTTTGTTAAGTATGCACAATTCCACCCACTGGGGGTGTATTCGAACCATGTTGATTGCCAGCCTGTTGGGGGCCTTTATATGTATATATAACTTATGCATGCATTTGGCTTTTCCTCATACTTTGCTTTTTATCCTTCTGCTGTTTCCTTTGCCGCCCTCCATTGGTTGCCGCCTCCCCAGTCAGACAGTTGCTCTGCAATCTGTAGCTGGAGGAGTGCTTGGCCAATTGGGGGGGAGTACTCTAGCTTTGCTGGACTAAAGCTAAGTGTTTAGGAAGCCGGCCAGCCGGCTGTTCTGACAGCCGGCAGGCGTGTTTGGAGGCCGTCTTTTTGTTATATAAGTTCGTTGTTCCTTAGCTGTTTTTCGTGTGGGCATCCTTTCCGCCTTGCCTCTTGCTAGTCGGACAGTCGGTTCTTCGAGCTGCGACTTTCAACAAGAGAGGACTCGGGAGCCGGCACACTACTTGTCTGACTTCAGGTAGAACTTTTAATATAGCTCAAGGCGGCCAGTCCCCGGGTCGACTAGTCGAACCCGGTGCCAGACAAGAAATCAAATGTAATAATACATTCATGGATATGACACTCGTCATTCATAGATAGATAAAGGCAGTCACTAGTACTGTTCGGGGGGCCTGTTGGTTCGTGCTTAATACAAAAGGGTAGCATGATACATACTGCTTTCAACTGTAAAATCTTCTCAGGAGGTTCGCGTTCCATGGTCTCTCCGACTCCTTGCCGGAGTCATCTCTCTTGCGTGCTCTTGGTTTTTGTGCGTCGATCAAGTAGTAGGAGTCGTTGCCGAGTGCCTTGCTGACGACGAAGGGGCCTTCCCAAGGGGCCGAGAGCTTGTGCTGGCCGGCTGTTCGCTGGATCAGCCGGAGCACAAGGTCGCCCTCTTGGAAGGATCTTGGCTTGACCTTGCGGTTGTGGTAGCGGCGCAGCCCTTGCTGGTAGATGGCGGACCGGCTGAGTGCTAATAGCTGGCCTTCTTCCAGTAGGTCGACACCGTCTTCTCTTGCTTCCTTGGCCTCCTCCTCCGTGTACATGGTGATCCGAGGCGAGTCGAACTCGATGTCTGTTGGGATGACAGCCTTGGCACCGTACACGAGGAAAAATGGAGTAAAGCTGGTTGACTTGTTGGGTGTAGTGCGCAGACTCCAGAGGACAGCTGGCAGCTCATCGAGCCAGCAGCCGGCCGATCGCTCCAGTGGTACAACCAGTCGGGGCTTGATGCCGGAGAGGATGAGTCCATTTGCTCGCTCGACCTGGCCGTTTGACTGTGGGTGGGCAACGGACGCTAGGTCCAGTCGGATGCCCTGCGTCGCGCAGAAATGTGCCAGTGCTCATTTGGCGAAGTTCGTGCCGTTGTCGGTGATGATGTTGTGCGGCACACCGTACCGAGTAGTGATGTCAGTGATGAATGTCACGGCAGTCGGCCCGTTCAGCTTCTTAATCGGCTTTGCTTCAATCCACTTTGTGAACTTATCCACAGCGACAAGTAGATGCGTCAAGCCACCGCGGGCTGTCTTGAAAGGGCCCACCATGTCCAGTCCCCAGACGGCAAAAGGCCTGGTGAGGGGAATGGTCTTGAGGGCAGAAGCCGGCAGGTGTTGCTTGGAACTAAAAACATGGCATCCTCTGCAGCTCTTGACTATTTCTTTAGCATCCTCCAAGGCAGTCGGCCAGAAGAAACCATGGCGGAAAGCCTTGGCCACAAGTGATCTTGAGGCTGCGTGGTGGCCGCATTCGCCTTGGTGGATATCCTTGAGGATTGCCACTCCTTTTTCTGGCTCGACACAACGCTGGAAGACTCCAGTGACGCTGCGCTTCACAAGCTCTGTGTTGATTATTGCATATGTTGCGGCTCGTCGTTGCACTAGTCTTGCTGAGATCTCATCAGCCGGCAGCTCTCTGCTGACTAGGAACTTGAGGATGGGCTGGGCCCATGACGGAGCTGTGACTTCTTCTTCTGTTAGTGTAGCCACCATGACTCGGGTGGGTGGGTGGGTTGGGTGGCGCGGAATTGGAGTCGGCCATCGCTTCTTGTGTCGTTGCAGTCCCCGGGCCGACTGCTGCAATCCCCGGGCCGGGTTCTGAAGTCCCCGGGCCGGGTGCGACTACGGCAGTCCCCGAGCCAGTTGTCGAAGTCCCCGTGCCGCCTGCGGGGTTCCTCCAGTCGGATCCGGCTGTATCTGGCGCAGGCGGTACGAAGATGGAGTCCGACTCTGGAGATGGTTTGATGGACGGCTTGAGGAGGCGCTGGAGGGAGACGCCAGTCGGTATGGCTTGTCGGGTGGAGCCGATTCGTGCTAGGGCATCTGCTTGGTCGTTGTCGGCCCTTGGCACGTGGAGGAACTCGCACCCTTCGAAGTATCCGCTGATCTACTGGACGAGGAATCGATAGCTCGCCATGTTCGCGTCCTTGGCGTCCCAGTCGCCAGACGACTGCTGCACCACAGGATCCGGCGTATGCCGAGCTCTTTGGCTAGCCGGAGCCCATGTACGAGCGCCTCGTACTCGGCCACGTTGTTGGAGGCGGCGAAGTGGATCTGCAGCGTGTACTTGAGCTTGTCGCCTTTGGGAGAGGTGAGGACGATGCCGGCTCCCAAGCCGGTGCGCATCTTGGACCCGTCAAAGTGCATCCGCCAATGGGTAGAGTCGGGAGCCGGCGGTAAGTACTGGGTCTCGGCCCAGTCGACGAGGATGTCGGCCAATGCTTGCGACTTGATGGCGGTGCGGGGTTGATAGAAGATCGTGTAGGGCGCCAATGCAATGGCCCATTTGGCCACCCGGCCGGATGCGTCCCGGCTGCCTATGATCTCGGCAAGCGGGGCAGTGCACACGACCGTGATGGGGTGCTCTTGGAAGTAGGGCTTCAGTTTCTTGGCAGCGAAGTATACCCCATAGCACATCTTCTGGTAGTGCGGGTAGTTCTGCTTTGAGCTGGATAGCACTTCACTTAGGTAGTACACCGGCCTCTGGACTAGCTGGGCTCGGCCTTCTTCCGGGCGCTGGACCACAACAACAGTACTGACGACTCGGCTAGTCGCGGCGATGTAGAGGAGCATGGGCTCCTTTTCAGTCGGCGCTGCCAGGACAGGCGGTGTGGTCAGCATTTTCTTCAACTCATGGAAGGCTTGGTCGGCTTAGTCGTTCCACTCGAAGTGAGTGGACTTCTTCATGAGTCGGTACAGGGGGAGAGCCTTCTCTCCTAGTCGGCTGATAAAACGATTCAGGGAGGCCAAGCAGCCGGTGAACTTCTGCACATCTCGCAGTTTGGTGGGAATCTCCATCCTCTTGATGGCCTTGATCTTGACGGGGTTGCACTCGATGCCGCGTTCGGAGACCAGGAAGCCTAGCAGCTGGCCGGCTGGTACTCCGAACACGCACTTCTCGGGGTTGAGCTTGATTTGGAATCGTCGCAAGTTGGCGAATGTTTCTTTCAAGTCTTCCAGCAAGGTGCCGCGCTTCTCTGTCTTCACCACAATGTCGTCTACATAGACGTGGGCATTTCTGCCGAGTTGTTTCAAGAGGCATTTCTGCATGCAACGCTGAAAAGTGGCACTGGCATTCCTCAAGCCGAATGTCATAGTCAGGTAGCAGAAAGCTCCAAAGGGTGTGATGAAGGCAGTCTTCAGGCGTTCAGCTGGGTCCAACTTGATCTGATGGTACCCTGAGTAGGCATCCAAAAAACTCAACAGCTCGCATCCGGCTGTGGAGTCTATCACTTGGTCAATCCGTGGTAGAGCAAACGGATCCTTTGGGCAGGCCTTGTTCGGGCTGGTGTAGTCTATACAGATACGCCACTTGTTATTCTTCTTCAGAACCAGAACTGGGTTGGCAAGCCATTCTGGAAAGAACACTTCCATGATAAAGCCAGCGGCAAGGAGCCGGGCTATCTCTTCTCCCACGATTCTTCGCTTCTCATCTGACAGTCGGCGGAGGGGTTGCTTGACCAGCTTCGCGTCGGCGCGGACATGTAATTTGTGCTCGGCGAAATCTTTCGGGACACCCGGCATGTCCTTTGGGACCATGCAAAAATGTCTCGATTCTCACGGAGGAAGTCGACGAGCTCGCCTTCCTATTTACTGTCCAAGTTCGTCCCAATGACAGCGAACCTCTCCAGGTTCTCCGGGTCCAGAGGTATCATCTTCGTCTCTTTGGCAGGCTGGAAGGAGCCCTGCGCATCACAATCTTTGGGGTTGGGGGAAAGGGGCCGCCTGCTTGCCGGCCATGGCCACAACCCGTTCCAGCATCTTCTTCTCCTCTGCCACCACGAGGGACTCGGCCAGCCGGCTGCTGGCCATGGCACACTCGATGGACTTCTTGTAGTCGCCGGCCACCGTGATGATCCCCTTCGAGCTCGGCATCTTCATCTTCAGGTAGGCGTAGTGGGGCACAACCATGAACTTGGCCAGAGCAGGTCGGCCAAGCAGAGCATGATAGGGGCTCTCCAAATCTACTACCTCGAACCAGATTGCTTCTCGGCGAAAATGATCTTTGTCTCCGAAGAGAACATCCATTTTAATCTTGCCGATTGGGGAGCAGGACAAGCCGGGGACAATACCATGGAAGACGGTGCGGCTCGGCATAAGCTGCTTCGCTTTGATATTCAGCTTCTCCATGGTATCGCGGTACAGTATGTTGATACTGCTTCCGCCATCTATCAGGACGCGGGAGAATCGGGCAGCTCGCCTCTCCGTCGCGAGGGTGACATCCAAGACCATCGCATAGGAGCCAGGAGAGGGCATCACCTCTGGGTGGTCGGCCTGGCTCCAGCTGATGGGCTTCTCTGACCAGTGCATGAACTCGGGGGCGCTAGAGGCTACTGCATTAACTTCTTGATGCTGTCGGCGCCGACTGCGCTTGTCGTCGGCTTGACTGGTGAAGACGACGTAGGCGGCGTGCTCTTCAGGGAATTCGTCTTGGATGGCGCCGATTGCCGGCCGAGCCGCCGGCTGCTGGGGGGCTGGAGGCGGCGGGCCGGGAGGCGGAGGTGGCAACATCCCCTCGCCCTTGGTGATTCGTGTGAGCCAGTGGCATTTTCGGGTCGTGTGGTTAGACGGCTTCGCGGCGCTGTGGAACTTGCAGGGGGCATCAAGAGCCTGCTCGTAAGTGAAAGCCGGCTGCCAAGCCGGCCTGCCACCCTTCTTCTTGGGAGCGGGCCGTTCTTCGGGCTGCTCATCTTCAACGGTGACCACCTGCCGACTGGTGGAAGTCGGCATGGGGGCCTTGCGCTTGTGATCGTTCTGGTAGGGGCGCCGATTAGGGTCGCCGGCCGGCGTCTTGGGAGCCGGAGCAATCACCTTCCCCGAGGCGTCTACTCGGAGCTCGGTCTTCATCGAGGAGTCGGCCGTGGCGTACTTGTCCGCGATGACCAGCAACTCGTCGAGGGTAGCCGGCTCGTCATAGAGGAGTCGGTGCTTGAGGAGGGTGCCCTCTCGGCACCCGGCGGTGAAATACTCGATGGCCTGGACCTCATGCACCCCCTCGCAGGAGTTGCGGAGCTCGGCCCACCGCGTGAGGTAGTCGCGGGTCGACTCGTTGGGCCCTTGGACGCAGAGGGAGAGCTGGCGAGGCTTGGGAGGCCGCTTGTAGGTGCTGGTGAAGTTGCGGACGAAGACTTCCGTGAAGTCCAGCCAACTGTTGATGCTGTAGGGCTTGAGGCTGTTGAGCCATGTGCGCGCCGTGCCTTGCAGCATGAGGGGGACGTACTTCACGGCGACGCGCCGGTTGCTATTGGCTATGCTGACGGCCGTGGAGTAGTCGATGAGCCAATCTTCCGGCTTCACTGAGCCGTTGTACTTGGGCGTGTCTCTGGGGAGCGAGAACCCTTTGGGGAAGGGCTCGTCGCGGATGCGGGGGCCGAAACATGGCGGGCCGACATCGTCTTCTTCTTCTAACGCCAAGGATCGAGCAAGGCGGTCGATCCGGTGGCGGGCGTCATTCTCGCCGACTCCTTCTCGGCGACCGAGTCGGTCGCCAAGAGTCGGGTGCGTGATAGGCGGCGGGGTGAGACGTCTCTCTCTTCAAGGCGGGGGAGGAGGCAGATTTCCTTGGTGCTCCACCGCTCGTGGGCGGCCTTCCGCGTCGTGCTCGATGGTGATGCGAGTCCGGCTGCGGCTGGCAGCCGGCTCCTTGTCTTTCTTCTGGTGGGCGCCGCTCGCAGTCGGCGAGCGGGACGTCACGGCGTGCTCCCGGCGCGGGGGATGACTATCAGCACGGGCGCCAGCTTCGTGCCGTTCTGCAGCCGCGTCGATCAGCTGCTGGATCAGTCTTGTCATGTAGGGGAGCTCGTTGGCTCCCAGCCCATTGAGCTCTTCTGCGGCCGCCTGGGGGGCTCGCAGATTCTCGAGCGGGGTGGCGTAGACGGGGCGATCTGCCCCCAGCATGCTGGCGACGCCCGCGCCGCGCTTCTGGACGAAGCCGGCTCGGCTCGGGCCGCTAGGCGGCGGCGTGCCGAAGGCGGCGCGGTCGACTTTGCGCTGGTGGGCCTCGGTGAGGCGTCTCATGGAAGCTATCTTCTGGCCTTCTGCGATGAGGGCGAGGCGGCGTGCCTCCAGGGTCTCGGCGTCGGCGTCGGCCGGGATGGGGACGGAGAGGTCGTGCATCGCCGCTTGCAGGGCATCGTGGGCATTCTCGCCCGAGTTGGCGACGTGGCTGATGGCCAACACTTCGGTGACGGCGCTGCTGCCGCTGTCAGCTCGAGGGAGAGGATCGTCGAAGATCAGCACGTCGGAGGGGTAGGCGTCGAGTGATGCCGTGTCGGAGTCGACGAGCATTGGGTCGGTGGAGCCGACCGACTCCACATCTGCAGCAGGCTCACTGGAGACATGAAGCTGGTCGAGGAGGCTGACGAGGCGGCTCTCGGGGTAGTCCGTGCCTGCGTCGGACGCAGGTTCGTCGGAAATGCGAGTCTCGCCGAGCAGATTGGCGAGGCAGCTCGCTGCGCAGGCGTCGTCGACGCCTTGCAGCGCGTCGAGGCAAACGCCATCGGGCGCAGCAGGCTATCTGCGCTCGCGGGGGAGGAAGAGGGTTCCCGTCCAGAACAGGTCTCCGGACGACGGTGCGCCTGGCCCCACGGTGGGCGCCAAATGTCGGGTGGTAGGTGCGACATATGCCAACGGGTGGCTTATCATTGTGGGTGCCAATAAGACGTCGCCGGTGCCTGGAAACGGGATGAGGTGAAGACATGCACGCCGGCGGATCTTACCCAGGTTCGGGGCTGTCCGAGGAGATAACACCCCTAGTCCTGCTCTGCGGGGTCTCCGCATGATCACTAGATCAGGAAAAGTAGCTACAATCGCTCTTAGAGCTGTTGGGTTCAAGGGAGAAGAAGAACAAGGCTAGCTCTCACTTCTCTCTCTCTATGGTGTGTGTGCTATGCTCAGAAGCCAACCATTTGCATGGGTGCCCCGGGGGGTTTATATAGGCCTACCCCCCGGGGGTACAATTGTAATCCGGCTGGGCTCTGGTCCCAGCCGTCAGCGTCTACGCTCGCCGGCTTCTCCGCCGGCTATTGGGGGCCGCCAACTAGTGGGTCCCGCCGGCTACCGGCCTCTTGGTCGACAGGCCGGCCCCACCGCCTTGGATCTTGTCGGCGGCTGCTTACTGTAGCCTCGCTCCTGATGACGAGGGCTTCGTTGAGGTAATCGTGGCTACAGTGGGCCGCCTCGAGGGCCCTCAATGTAGCCTTACCTCGTCTTGTCTCCTTAATGTGGCGCATACTTCGAGGGAGGGGGTAGCCGACTTCTGGGGGCCGGCTACGCCCTTGGCCGACTGGGGGAGGCCGGGCCGCCTCCGCGCCTCTCTCTGGCTGAAGGGGCCCGCCGCCCGTGGGCCGTACGGGCGTCTGTCGTGGATGACGTTGAGGCTAACATGGCTACAGTGTCGAGCCGGATGGGAGATGGCCGTCCCGTACGGCCTCCTGTGGCCATGCCTGCCTCGGGCTTCGGGGGTAGTGGGCCGCGCTGTGGCCACACCCGTCTTGTCACCGTTATGTGGCGTAGCTTTGGTGGTTGCGGTCTTGGCCGGCTTCTAGGAGTCGGCGCTTCTTCGAGGCCGGCTTCCTGGAGTCGGCCACCCCGCGGTTATCCCGGGGGGAGGTTGCTGAGGCTGGGCCGCCTTCCGTGAGTCGGCTTCAGAGGTAGCCGGCCAGGGGAGGTGGTCCAATGCTTGGAG
Organism: Triticum aestivum; assembly: GCF_018294505.1. Lineage (NCBI taxonomy): Eukaryota > Viridiplantae > Streptophyta > Magnoliopsida > Poales > Poaceae > Triticum > Triticum aestivum. The sequence continues at coordinate 359,544,102 of NC_057811.1, read as the reverse complement.
TGCTTGAAGGCCTAGAGGCCTGATAATTTTTTAGAAGAACCAGGGGCAGTCGGTTAGGCTACCCGTGGCCATTTACTCCGACACTTGCAGATGCTAATCTCCATTTGGAGCGGTGTGGAGGCACAATGCTCCCCAAGAAACCACTAGGGCCACCGTAATCTCCTCACGCCCTCGCACAATGCAAGATGCCGTGATTCCACTAAGGGACCCTTGAGGGCGGTCACCGAACCCGTACAAATGGCAACCCTTGGGGGCGGGCACCGAACCCGTACACTTTGGCAACCCTTGAGGGCGGTCACTTGAACCCGTCAAATTGCTCGGGGCGGTCTCCACAACCTAATTGGAGACCCCGACACTTGCCCAGAGCTTTACACCACAATGATTGAGCTCCGAACACCACCAACCATCTAGGGCGCCCAAGCACCCAAGAGGAACAAGCTTAAGGGCACCAAGCACCCAAGAGTAATAAGCTTCTCAACTTGTAACTTCCACGTATCACCATGGAGAACTCAAACCGATGCACCAAATGCAATGGCAAGGGCACACGGAGTGCCCAAGTCCTTCTCTCCCAAATCCCACCAAAGCAACTAATGCTAGGGAGGAAAGTGAGAGGAAGAACAAGAAGGAGAACACCAAGAACTCCAAGATCTAGATCCAAGGGGTTCCCCTCACATGGAGGAGAAAGTGATTGGTGGAAAATGTGGATCTAGATCTCCTCTCTCCCCCCCCCAAACTAGCAAGAATCCATGGAGGGATTGAGAGATAGCAAGCTCGAAGAAGGTCAACAATGGGGGAAGAACACGAGCTTAAAGGATAAGGTTCATTGGGGAAGAAGACCCCCTTTTATAGGTGGGGAAAAATCCAACCGTTATGCTCATAGCCCGCATAGAGCGGTACTACCGCTCGACCTCATGGTACTACCGTTAGGGGTAGCGGTACTACCTCAAAGGGTAGCGGTACTACTGCTTCCGAGCGGTACTAAAAAATACATCTGTGCCTACCACCGCTGGACTTGTGACGAGTTTTTGGTCCGGAGCGGATGTAGCCACGGAAGTAGCCGCGGTAGTACTGCTCCAAGCGGTAGTACCGCTCCCAAGAGCGGTAGTAAAAATTACATCCCCTTCATGCGGTAATACCGCTGCAGCTTTTATAAGGACACCAAAACTGACACAACTTCCGCAAACGGACTCCGAATTCAACGAAACCAAGTTTGTTCAAAAGCTAGCGACAAGGGCTAACACAATATTGATAGAAACAACAATAAGAAGCATATTAGAAAAGTCCCATAAGAAAATGGTGAGAACCCTTCTTTGAATAAGACCAGTAAAACCTCCAACACCGAAAACGCAATAGAAGAAGCATGTGAACTCCGTTTTCGATGAACTCGAGCTTGTCAAGAAGATGACCATAAGCTCAAAATGTCACAAACAAAACCAAAAAGAACCAAGAAAGATGATGCAATGGTTTGAGCTCTCTACGAATGATACGATCAAGCTACTCATCAAGAGCCCCCCTTGATAGTACGACAATTGATCCTATAACCCGGTCTCCCAACTACCACCATGAGACCGGTAAAATAGAAGACCTATCAAGGGAAAACCTTTGCCTTGCACGAAGTCCACTTGAGCTATATGATGACGATCATGACTCCCTCAAGTTGTACCACCTTTCTTGATTGCGTTGGCTTGATGAAGGCTAGATGATTGCTCCCCCATAATCCACTATGGGTGAGCCACTCTTCGGCACATCTTCACAAGTCCATTGTCACCACAATGGACGGCAAGCTTCAAGCACTTGATCTCTTCGTGATGCATCACTTGAACTTGCACACCGCAACCTAACCCACAAAGAACTCTCACGAAGACCATAGGTTAGTACACAAAGCATAATTGACAATGCTTACCATACCATGGGGTCACTTGATCCCTCTCGGTACATCTTCTACACTTTGTGTGTTGATCAACTTGATTCACTCTTTGACTTAGTCTTGATCAACCTCTCACAAGACCAATCTTTAGGTAATTCATTGAATAGCACCTTGGTCGACACAAACTCTCCTTGAAACCAACACATGTACTCCAAGAAAAGCCTATGGACAAAACCTTCAAATATGACTCAAGGCAACCATTAGTCCATAGAGATTGTCATCAGTTACCAAAACCAAACATGGGGGCACCACATGTTCTTTCACTCGTGCAATTTAGTAAATTCCCATGCCTTTCACAAGGAATAATGGATAGATATTTCGTTGAAATGTGTGGCAATAGTCAACCACAAATGTTTGTTTGTTGGGTTTTCAACTATAGAAAAAATGAAATAAATGCTTAAAAAATATGACGCCTGGCATGGTGCCATGGTATGACCTCACCATGCCCTGGTAAAATTTGAGAACGTTTGGCTTATGTCGTCTTGCACGCCCTTCATAAATTGAACCATCATCGAGGAAGTTCCATGCTTTCGAGGGGGAATATCCCCAAGATCGAAGGGGAATCCTAATTTCTGTCCTAGTTTGTCATTCAGTTTTTTTCCAACGATCAACATACCGCCTCAAATGCAACATGTTCAAATTTGACAATTTCCGGGCTCATTTTCCATATTTAGGGGATTATGTGCATTTTCTAGGCATTAATGGACATAATTCAAATTCGAACAATCGATGCATGAAAAGGTGCACAAGAACGGCCTGGAAAACCATGCTCGTGTTATTTAGCACATTGTCATGTCTTTTACAAGGAATGGGCAGATATTTCAAGGGAATGTGTGGCAATAGTCAACCATAAACGCGTCCTTTACTCGGTTAACAACTATACAAAAATGTAACACATGGTTGGAAAACATGACGCCTGGTGTGGTTCCATGGTATGGCCTCACCATGCCCTGGTAAAAATTGGAGAATGTTTTCCTTATGTCGTGATGCGCGCCTTTCATAAATTGAACCATCACCGAGGAAGTTTCATGGTTTCAAGGGGGAAATCACCAAGATTAAAGGGGGGGGGGTCCAAATTTCCTTTGTCCTTTGTCCACGAGTTTTTTTTCTACGATGAACATACAAAACCTACAAATCATCATGTTCAAATTTGGCACTTTTCCGGGTTCATTTGCCATATTTAGCGGATTATGTACATTTCCTAGGCATTAATGCGCATAATTCAAGTTCAAACAGTCGATGCATGAAAGGGTCCACAAGAACGGCCTAGAAAACCATGCACGTGCCATTTAGTAAATTCTCATGCCTTTTACAATGAATGGACAGATATTTCGATTAAATGTGTGGCAATAGTCAACCACAAATGTTTGTTTGTTGGGTTTTCAACTATAGAGAAAATGAACTAAATGCTTAAAAAAATGACGCCTGGCATGGTGCCATGGTATGACCTCACCATGCCCTGATAAAAATTTGAGAAGGTTTGGCTTATGTTTTCATGCACGCCCTTTATAAATCGAACCATCACCGAGGAAGTTCCATGCTTTCGAAAGGGAAATCCTCAATATTGAAGGGGAATCCAAATTTTCTTCGTTCTTTGACCAAGAGTTTTTTTCTACGATGAACATGCACCCTGCAAAGCACCATGTTCAAATTTGGCATTTTTCCGGGCTCATTTACCATATTTAGGGGATTATGTGCATTTTCTAGGAATTTAGCGCATACAAATCCAATCCAGCTACAGGTGCACGGGTGTGATGTGAGGGACGTGGATTGCTGTTCGATCGCGGCGCATCCAACGGTGCACACACGTGATCCGCGTGGCTGGGGTTCCGGCCAATCATAACGCAACACACAATAGGCTCAGCGCACACTGTTTCCGGAAGCGACGGAGATGAACCGTGTGCGATAATGAACGAGCAAAATTGTAAGGGAAGCCAAATTTCTGTTATCGTTTGTGGTTGAGCTCTTGAATACCACCGCACTGTACGGCCGCCCGGCCCCTCCGTCCCAGAGCTCTCTCCAGGCGTCGTCCATGGCACCGCGGCGCACAGTAACTGGTAAGGAAGCGATGGCTTACCACCACGCCGCATTCCTCGCCGCCCGCGATCGCACACATGGTAAGGAAGCGGCGGCATCTCGCCGCGCCGAGTTCATCGCCGCCGGCAGCCAGACAGTTACATGGGCGAACTTTGAGGCAGCCATGGCCGAATGGGTGGTGGATCTAAAGGCGGCCAAAGCCGCACAGAAGGAGCGGAAAAGGCAGAAAGCAGTCAAGAAAAGAGAGTCCCGCCGCTGCAAGAAAAAAGAGGCCGCACGCCGTGGTGAGGAGAGCTTGGCGGAGATCGAAGCACGGTGGGCTGCCGCCTACAAGGCCGGGAAGGAGAACGCCGGCGTCTGGCCAGCATGCCCTGATGGCAGCATGTGAGAAGTAGTTTAAGTTTGTAGTATTAGAGCAAATTACCAATAGTACTTTAAGTTTGTAGTATTAACGTACAATGTCGGTAAGAGCATCCTTTGAGGGCTTTGAGCGTTGATTAGCATGTGTGCCCGTGTGCATTTTTTTGCGTTAATCATTAGAAGATCACAAAACACACGTTTTCTATGCCGTACCCGTCTGCGTTTTTTGCGTTAATGACCCATAAGTCAGTTACCTGTGTGATATTTCCTAATAAGCCAGGCGTACCATTGACCGAAAAAAAATCAAGTACACGTGTACATTTTTTTGGAGACGGGATCTGCCAACTTTCGTTTTTTCTCGCACACGAGTATTTTACGCGCTTCGTCTGTGTTGTGTGTTTCCCCCACCCAAGTTTCAAGTTTCGCACCGAAATTTTCATTAGGCGCGCGATTTTAGAATTTATTCCTCCAACCACATCCCCTTCCCCTCAGTATTCCCTCCCGCCCTCCCTCACGCCTCCCCCTACCGGCATCTCAAACCGCCGCCGCCGCAACCACAGCTTCAACCACATCTACGTTCTGCTTGGATCCAGTCAGGTAACCCACCGATCTCTATCATGTCCCCGGCCTGATTGCTTAAATGGCGCCTGTGAAACATACTCATGCCTCCAAATCCCCCCGCCAGGAGCTGATTGCGGTCCATGGCGTGATGGCCGCTGTGCGTGTTGACCCGGAGGAACACCTTGCCTCCGCCGCCGCCGCCGACATGGTGCAGGCTCTGGCCCAGATGAAGTCCCCCAGCGACTACCCCCCAGGACTTAACAGGTAAGATCTGACCAGCTAAATCTTACCAATACCACTTGCAATGGCTATGATTTGTACGGTTGATGTATTAAGCATGTTCATGCCTTGTTTATTTCAGTACTGCACACTGTGTGATGTTCAAATATTACCGTGTCCAGCTCAATTTCACCAATACCAGTAACAAACTTACAATACATGACTCAAGATATCACTAGAGATGCTGCCCATTTGCTATTTTTAGTGGATACTAACCCTGTTGCACTTAACATGCATGTCCATGTACTTACGCAGGGTCATAACGGCCGATGCTTTTGTTTGCCGTCGAGGTGAGCTGCATCCCATGTCTTACAGTATTTCACATAATTTGTGCAGTTGCAATTTAACTTCTACCCATTTACTGGTTGCCTATAGGTACACATGTCAGTGGCACTGATCCACGCTTCGACCCGGAGGAACAGCTCGCCTCCGCCGTCGCTGGCTTTGGGCGAGCTCTGGCGAAGATGAAGTGCCCCAGCAACTACCTCTCAGGACTTACCAAGTATGTACTCACCAGTTCAATCTTACCAACACCAGTTGCAATTAATGGCTATGTTCTGTATGGTCGATGTATTAAGCATGTTCTAGTAAACATGTCTAACACATTTTTGCTACTTTCCCTACCTTTTTATAGACATCTGGGCCATTCTCTGCTCTGGCAGCACCTGCGTTGTCATGTTTAACTATGCCAATTGCATTTTTATCAGTACTAGTTTCAATGTCTATTAAGCCTGTTGCAATTAACAGTTGAATCCATTTTTAAATAGTTGCATTTCAATGGCTACAAACTTACAAAACATGACTTAGGATGTTGTTAAGCCTGTTGCAATTAACAGTTGTATCCAATTTTTATTTTGTCCATTTGCTACCATGCTACTCTTCGCAATGAAGATATACTAGAGATGCTGCCCCATTTGCTATTTTTGGTGGATGCTAACCCTCTTGTACTTAACTTGCTTGTCCATGTACTTACGCAGGGTCATAACGTCTGATGCTGTTGTTTGCCGTCAAGGTTAGCTGCATCCCATGTCTTACAGTATTTCACATCATTTGTGCAATTGCAGTTTAACTTCTACCATTTACTGGTTGCCTGTAGGTACACATGTCAGTGGCACTGATCCACGCTTCGACCCGGAGGAACAGCTCGCCTCCGCCGCCGCTGACTTTGGGCGGGCTCTGGCCAAGATGAAGTGCCCTAGCAACTACCTCTCAGGACTTACCAAGTATGTACCCACCATTTCAATCTTACCAATACCAATTGCAATTAATGGCTATGTTTTGTACTGTCGATGTATTAAGCATGTTGTAGTAAACATGCCTAACACGTTTGAGCTATTTTCCCTACCTTTTTATAGACAACTGGGCCATTATCTGCTCTGGCAGCACCTGCCCTGTGATGTTTAACTCTGCCAATTGCATTTTTATCAGTACCGGTTTCAATGGACATTAAGCCTATTGCAGTTAACAGTTGTATCCATTTTTAAAGAGTTGTATTTCAATGGAAACAAACTTAAAAAACATGAATTAGGATGTTGTTAAGCCTGTTGCAATTAACAGTTGTATCCATTTTTTAATTCGTCCCTTTGCTACCGTGCTACTCATTCGAAATGAAGATATCACTACAGATGCTGCCGTTTTATTACCATTTGCTATTTTTGGTGGATGTTAACCCTGTTGTAGTTAACATTGGCTTTCCATGTACTTACACAGCGCTACAATGGGCGATGCTGTTGTTTGCCGCCGAGGTTAGCTGCATCCCATGTCTTATACACCATCTATTCCTAAATATAAGTATTTTTTAGAGATTCCAATATAGACCACATAAGGAGCAAAATGAGTGAATCTAGATTCTAATCTAAACTATATCTATAATTCTATATACATCCGTATGTAGTACATATTGAAATCTCAAAAAAAATACTTGTACTTAGGAACATACATAGTTGTATTTTACATCATTTGTGCAATCTCAGTTTTGCTTGTAACATTTACTGGTTGCTTATAGGTACATATATGAGGGGTACTGATCCACGCTTCGATCCCTTTTGCGTATGGGGCAATGAGATATTCATGAACAAGCATCAAGTGAGGAAACTAAGAAAGATTGATAGGCGAAAGAAACGGGTGATTGGAATTAAGCTCTTTATTTACACTTTGTGGAAGACAACAGTGAACTTTAGGATGGTAAGTACTGTGTTGCCTTTTCCCCCTGCCCACAACAAGTTACTCTATTAGACCTCAGTATCTGATATTTTTCTCTTTTCAGTGGTTTCTGAAGCTATTTACTGATGATTACCTTGCAAACTACCTGACCAGAGTGGAGGCAACTAAAGTTAAAGTATATAATTCATGCTACCATGATAATGCTCTAGAAGTCTTCCTGAAGGCGGTGAAGGATGGGCTGGCGATCGTCACAAGGGGTTGGACAAAAGTGGTTCGTGCCTATGGCATGCAGGAAGGCATATTATGGGCATTCCGCTTCTTTAACACTGTCGGCAGTCAAAATGATTTACACTTGTCTCTTCACCTTTACCGCCTTTAAATACAGTGGTTCATCGTAGTTAATTGATGCCTAATCATGTAATTACTGAACATATTGTACTGGCAGTTTTATTTATGGATTCGTTGTTGAACCATTGTGCTGAGAATTTGAATTGCACATTTCGTATTTCAAAATTTCCAATTAGAATAATAAATTGCAGGCAAAAATAAAAAGAGAACAGACGGTCATGGAACTTTGCAAACGGTTCAGGCAGTAAAAGTGCTTGTGATGGATAGCCCAATGCCACATAGTTTTCTACATCAAATCGTGTGTGATGTAGTTAATGAAAGCAAACAATTAACCAAGGCAGAGCGTGCGTGATAGTTACACCTTTCACACACGTGCGTATACATAAAACCATGTGGGATGTACATCCGAACGGAAATGTTTTCCCTGGATTGACTGTGTGGGATGTACATAAGAACAGAAACATATTCCTTGGATTGATTGTGTGTTATATACATACGGACGGAAATGTTTTTCTGGGATTCACCGTGTGGGATATACATACCTACGGAAATGATTTTCTCAGATTACCGTGTGGGATGTACATACCTACGGAAATGATTTTCTTGGATTACCGTGTGGGATGTACATACCTACGGAACTGATTGGGTTTCGATGCCTCGCCAGATCGCACACAGCCCCAGCTTGGGTCCCAGGAGATACCTTCTGGCCATTGGAGATTTTGAGCTGTACACCAATTTTTCCAATCTGGTCCAGTAGGCACTTTTGCACTGCAACCCAATTAAATATTTCTTCAAAAATTCTTCCAAGTGTTTGGAGATGACAGTGGATGCATACAATCCATCTTCAAGCAAAAACCCAATGATGTTCTTTGGAAAATTTGAGTGGATCAACCTCTTTTGCTTTCTGGTCCAAATTGGTGATTTGTACTGCAACCATATTTTTCCTTGCTCTAGTGACCCTGAGCTTCCTCCTACTTGTAGCCCTCCCTACCAAACTCTTAAGTCCAGGAGATTGGGCTCATTGGAGGTTTTTAAGTGCATGTTCTAAACCCCTTTTCTTTCTGCCCAAAACTGGAGTTTTGCAAAACTTGCACTATCAACTTTCTGTTTTTGCCAAGCTGACCCTACCACCATCTCCTGTGTCTAAAGAGACACTGATCTGGAGAGTTTGGCCACTCCAAGAATTGCCTATGTGCATCTGGCATTCTGTCGAACACCTGGTGTGCACAGTCATTTTTGGCAAGCTCCCTGGTTTGCATTGTGGACTTGTACCCCTGACCTACCCACCTTGTCCACTGAGTGCCTAGCCACCCCTACCCTTGATCTGTGCTTTGCCAGCTCCACCCTCACGCTCTAAACCACGCTGGCATTCCATCGAGCACCTGCCGTGCGTGCTCTGGGCGCGCCCAGAGCGCACGTTTTGCACGCGCGCGCACTACGCCGACACGCCGCACTGCCGCGCTCGACGTGACCCGACCCTGGTCCCTCTGCATCGCTGAGCCGCGCACTAGACGCCCCCTGCTCCACGATCACTCTGGCACCCTGCTGCGCCGCTGGCCGCGCCCTTGGCGGCACGCCGGCGTCGGCAGTGGATTCCGCCGCGGACGGCGCCGCCCAAACCACCAGCGCACGCCAGCTGCCCCTGTGAATAGCTCGTGCTTATCCCCCCGCTCG
>NC_057811.1:359530788-359533722 GCF_018294505.1 Triticum aestivum | reverse complement strand
CGGCACGCTTTCGTCGCCGCTGCGATGCCCTGCAACTACAGCATCGGCTGTCGCCGATGAGCTTATCTTCTGCCGCCGCGGAGCCGCCTCGTCACGCTATATAAAGGGCCCCCGAGCCCCTCCAAGCACTCACACGACTTCAGACTTCCCCCGTAGAGCTCCCCGCGTAGTAGATCGACCGGAGAGGACCGTTTCCCCCAACTCCGGCCAGCTCGGCCGCCGCCAAGCCCCAGCGCGATTCGTCGCCGCCGGCCACCCTTTTGCCAATCCAGCGCCACCAAGAACCTCCCCGTAGTCTTGCGGAGCTGCCCAGCTACCCAGCTTCGGTCGGAGGCCACCGGAGCAACATAGTCACTTCACCACCGTAGCCTCCCTCCGCCGCGGAGCTCGCCGCCGGCGATTCCTTCCACCTCCGACGACCCTTCAACCACCCAAAGGACCGCCTCGGTCTAGCCGTTCCATCCCCGCCCGCAGATGCCCTCGAGGAGCCGCCGTCCGTCGCCGGCGATCGCCGGAGCCCCGCTCCCGTCGGGCAGAAGAGAAGAGAAGGAGGGAAGGAACGGTCAAACCTGACCAGTGGGCCCTCTGGACCCACTGTCAGCGACCCGCGCAGCGCCCTCTCTCTGTTTAAGTGGAGGCGCAAAACCCCCGAGTGCGTTTCCTCTGCTGCGAAAGCGTATTTCTGCTGAAACGTTTTCCTTTTTTCTGGTTTTATTTAAAAACAGAGTTGACCAAACTTTGACTGGCTATAAATTTTAAAATAAAACTCCAAATGAGTTGATTCTTTTTCCTACCTCTCTCAAATTTCATCTAGTTTATTGTAAGATTTATTTAAAAAATATTTGAGACAGGTTTTGGTATTGTGTTTGAAATATTTGTATTTGTGTATTTTGCAAAATAGGATTTTTGGAGGAAAAGGAAAGCTTCCAATAAGTGCATCCTTTGCATACTCTTGAAGGCAAGCATTTCTGAACTCTGGCATAATATTTGTTGTGGTGTTTTGATGCGATCACAGCACCTTTTGACTTGGAGTATTGTGACCGTTTATGTATCGATGTTGTCTCGTGCATGAGTGCACTTTGGAGTTGTTTGTGGCCAGCAATGGATACCCTGAGGATTTGGATCGCCCTCGTGAGCTTCTCTTGCACACCGGTAGGAAGCGGGAAAGTCGTGGTCTTGGGTAGACACGAGCTTGTCCCTAATCCCTCGTTGTGACGAGTATGCCCGGCATAGCATGGTGAGGCTCGAGGAGTGGTGATTTATTTCACTAGTGGTAATATTGTTGGTGGATACTTGGATCACCTGAGTCGGTTGTAGACCGAGTCTTGTTCAGTTGCTTCCTTTTGTTGGTACCACCACTTGTCCCTGCAGGGGACAGGGTATGGTTCAGTAGGTTGTCGAACCCTTTCCAAAGCACACACCGTACAGAGAGGCCGTGATGAAGGTCCCGTGGCCACGGATTAAAGCCTGTCATTCGGTCCGGGGGCATGGGTGTTTTCGGTTGTAGCCGAAGGGGATAGCTTCCCCAGTTTGCGCGCGGTATAAATTTTGTGATCCCATGCTACATCGAGGTTGTAGCCTCCCCACTTAGAGTTTTGCTTGGCAGGTGTCGTGGGTGATTCCAGGCACTGGTGAGTTAAGCTGGTGTGTGCAGGTCAGGCGTGTTTTCAATCAAAAGACCGTAGACGGAATTAGTCCCGAGGGACTGAGTAATCCCGTTACTCGTGGAAAATGGTACTCCCTCTGCAGAGGATACATCCTGTTGGATAGTCATGTTCTTGAATATAGGACCACAGTCTGGGTTAAATCTTGATAACGGTATTCGGATGGAGAACGATTTAACTAGAACTCTGTAACGGTATTCGGATGGAGAACGGTTTAACTAGAGCTCAGTAACGGTATTCGGATGGAGATACGACTTGACTGAATTATCGGTTTTCGGATGGAAAAACGACTTTACTAAATATTGTTTATGATTTTGGCACCTTTGGATTATGATCTTTATTATTATGGACTAACCATTTATTTTATGTATATTATTGAGTATCCCTGGGACGGTTCTACCTCCTGGATATTCACTGTGATTATTCTCTTATAAGCCCTTTAGGTGGTGTCGCCCCGACGCCCGACTGCGGCATTATTATTTCTGCATTTTCCGCTCGAGGAGTCATTCAGACACTCGTTTGGCACCAGTATTATTATTTCTGCATTTTCCGCTCGAGGAGTCATTCAGACACTCGTTTGGCACCAGTATTATTATTTCTGCATTTTCCGCTCGAGGAGTCATTCAGACACTCGTTTGGCACCAGTATTATTATTTCTGCATTTTTCCGCTCGAGGAGTCATTCAGACACTCGTTTGGCACCAGTATTATTATTTCTGCATTTTCCGCTCGAGGAGTCATTCGGACACTCGTTTGGCACCAGTATTACTATTCTGCATTTTCCGCTCGAGGAGTCATTCAGACACTCGTTTGGCACCCAGTATTTTATTTTGGTATATTTTTATCCATATGTGTGCATCATGGTTTCTCGTGTATTTTCGTGACGGATGTATGATCGTCTATTAAATCTGGAGTATGTTGGATATATTATACCCGTGTTCTTAATGTTTGCGAGTACATTCAAACGTACTCACTGGCTTGTCCCTGGCTATTGTCTTGGCCAGATTGCCTTGCGTGGAGGTATGCATCGCGGTGACACCCTCGGAACCTACGCTGTTGACGTGTGCAGCCTCGCGAAGATAGGAGTTATCCTGGTCAGCTGTTCTTGTGGGAAATGGAGTCCCATAGACGCAGATGTTTCCAACCGCTTCCGCCCTCAACCATTAGAAACCAAGTGTTGTACTCCCAGGCCTAAATGGTCTTGTACTACATATTTTTGTTCCTTGCTTGGAATTCTTGTATCAAGTTGGTACCTCATCAGCTAACAGTAA